>NC_057420.1:1827016-1873628 GCF_019320065.1 Cervus canadensis
GGCAAGAATACAATGGAAAAAAGACAACCTCTTTAACCAGTGGTGCTGGGAAAACTGGTCAACCACTTGTAAAAGAATGAAACTAGAACACTTTCTAAGACCATACACAAAAATAAACTCAAAGTGGATTAAAGATCTAAATGTAAGACCAGAAACTATAAAACTCCTAGAGGAGAACATAGGCAAAACACTCTCTGACATAAATCACAGCAAGATCCTCTATGACCCACCTCCCAGAATATTGGAAATAAAAGCAATAATAAACAAATGGGACCTAATGAAACTTAAAAGCTTTTGCACAACAAAGGAAACTATAAGCAAGGTGAAAAGACAGCCCTCAGATTGGGAGAAAATAATAGCAAATGAAGAAACAGACAAAGGATTAATCTCAAAAATATACAAGCAACTCCTGCAACTCAATTCCAGAAAAATAAATGACTCAATCAAAAAATGGGCCAAAGAACTAAACAGACATTTCTCCAAAGAGGACATACAGATGGCTAACAAAACACATGAAAAGATGCTCAACATCACTCATTATCAGAGAAATGCAAATCAAAACCACAATGAGGTACCATTTCACACTGGTCAGAATGGCTACTTTCCAAAAGTCTACAAGCAATAAATGCTGGAGAGGGTGTGGAGAAAAGGGAACCCCCTTACACTGTTGGTGGGCGGAAATCAAACTGAGTACAGTCACTATGGAAAAGACCAGTGTGGGAGATTTTTCTGGAAATAGAAACTGCATGGGTGCCGCAATTAACCACTTCATGGGTCATCCCTGAGGAAGGCATCCGCAGTCTGGAACAGAGACACTGCCCAATGTTCATTGCCACAGCAGCTGTTATATAGATTACCAGTCACATTGGAAGCACCTAGGCCCTCAGCAGATGAATGGATCAAGGAAGCTGTGGTAGCAAGTATACACCTGGGAATATTCATCAGCTGCGTTAAAAAGAATTCAGGTTCATGAATCAGTTCTACACCATGAGATGGATAAAACTGGAGCCCATTATACAGGTGGTAAGCCAGAAAGATAAAGAATTACAGCATACTAATACATATATATGGAATTTAGAAAGATGATAACGATAACCTTATATGCAAAACTGAAAAAGAGACACAGAAATACAGAACAGACTTTTGAACTCTGTGGGAGAAGGTGAGGGTGGGATGTTTTGAAAGAACAGCATGTATATCATCTATGGTGAAACAGATCACCAGCCCAGGTGGGATGCATGAGACAAGTGCTCGGGCGTGGTGCACTGGGAAGACCCAGAGGAATTGGGTGGAGAGGGAGGTGGGAGGGGGGATCGGGATGGGGAATAAGTGTAACTCTATGGCTGATTCATATCAATGTATGACAAAACCCACTGAAATGTTGTGAAATAATTAGCCTCCAACTAATTAATAAAAAAAAAAAAAAAGCAAGAAAGAAAAAAATTGAAGTAAAAAAAAAATTAAATGAAGGAAATAATTAGATTTAAAAAAAAAAAAAAAAAAAGACTCTTCCCCCATGGAATGGGAGAGGAATGTGTATGACTGCCAGAGGCAGAAGGAAATAGGCTAATATCTTGGCCCCAGAGACATCCCCTACCAAGCTCTAAGCTGGTTGACAGTTGCTAATGATGAATTCCTGGGTTCATGGACAGTTCACATTGGCCAGGATCATAACAGCCTGGGTTCAGCTACCCTGACGAGACACATGGCACAGCTGAGACTGTGCCGTCTGGCACAGGCAGGAAGCTGAATAGCTGAAACCAGAGAGTGGCATAAGATGCATGGCCCACCTGGGACTGTGGCTTGTTGCCCACCACACAGTCACCTGAGATTTTGGACTTTGGGAGAACACAGAGCACATAGCCAATTGTGGTCAGTTCCCTTGCCAAGCACCTGAGTGCCTGATTGCCTTAGACCTGGGAAGTGCATAAAACACTGGGCCCACTTGGGACAGGGCCCTCACGTAACAACCGGGAGGCTGAGCAGGGTGGACCCAGAAAGTACATGCCACATTTGTCAGTGGCAAGCCCAATGTGGTTCATCCACCTCGAGCACCCCCACATATCCCAGTGGCATTTGTTTTCAGGGTCCCACCTCTCACCACCAAAACACTAAACAAGTAGGTCAAATAACAGGCACTGTTGTTTCATGTTGAAAACCAGATATGGAGAGGCTTTCAAATAAAAGAAGGAAATATAAATAAAGAAGCATAAACCAACCCAGAAGTGACCGGTTCAACAGAATTAGTCTGCAATTAATGCTGGGACTGTTCAATTGAGGGACAATAGCAGCCTCTGACAACAAGTACAACCTTCACCAAGAGACTATCTGACACTGTACTGACACCACAAAGCACACAACAACTTCTTTGAAATTCTGAGATCGATATCTATATGATTTCTTTAATTTATAACTACTTTAGTCCTTTATTATACCCTAAATTTTATTTCTATTAACTATTATTCCCTTTCCAAAACACAAACAAACAAAAACACATAAATCTATTTTTTAAACACTTCTTTTATATATATATGAGAAAGAATTTCACCTCCGTTTCCTTTTTTTACACTATTTATACTAGTCTAAATTTTATTCTTGGTTCTTAACTTTTGCTTTTCAAAAATTATCAATGTTGTAACTTTAGAAACAAAATCATTAGGATCTGATTTCACTTACAGTTTTGTTTCCTGAATTGATTGCTCTCTCCCCTTTGAACTCTTCCTTTTCTCCTCCTAGGCACCTTCTTCTCCCTCCACCCTTTTCTCTGCTGAATGCAATTCTGTGAATCCCTTTGATTCTTCCTGCATGAGGAGAGTTATGTCACCATTAACCTGGGGTTTTATCTTCTGTACCGTGTAGATGTGGATTTTTGATGCTGCTGTAAACTGGGGACAGAAACCCAGAGGCCAGGACATCGATTCCAGAACTGTAGATCAACATCGAACTCCTTACCTCAAGGAACACTAAAGGACAAGCACACACCCCAGAGTTTTCACGTCTACATGGAAAGCAATCTCCACACTCAAACCAGCAAGTTCAGTACAAGAGAACCCACAGCTATTCTCCAGCAAAACAGAAACACAACACTAAATATAAAGGGGGGTGCACAAAGCCATATAAAACCCACAAACAGCCCAAAGGACAATCCTGGGCAATTCATTTCACTCTAGAGAGAAGAGATACAGATCTGCCAGCCAGTGCGCAGACACAAATTCCATGAAGCATTAAACATTGACAAGTCACTGGTCTAATGTCATGCAGGATCCACAACAGGATCCACAACAAAAGGCAGGATCCACAACACAGTGGAGCTATAACCCTCCAGCGTGCAGAAAGGAGCGTGTGCTCCAAACCACAGCAATCTAAACAAAATGAAAAGGAAGAGAAATGTGCAGCTATTGAAGGTACATGGGAAAAACTGACCAAAACAAACAAAGGAAGAGGTGATAGGAAGTTTACTGGGAAAAGCATTCAGAATAATGAGAGTAGAGATGAAGAAAATCTTGAAAGCTAAGTAGAGTTACCAGTAAATGCACTGGAGACCCCGATTGAGAAGAAATAAGCATGTTTACCATGGATGCAGAAGAAATAAAGAAGAGTAAAGCAGTAATAATCAATGCAATAACTGAGATTAACAACACCCTGGAAGGAACCAACAGTAGAATAAATGAGATAGAGAAATAACTAATTAGGTGGAGGTAGAAAGGACGAAATAAATGAAACACAGTGGGGTGTGCAAAGAAAAAGAAAAAAAAAAAAAAAGGAAAACAGGAAAAGCTCTGATAAATGCCCCAGGATTAGAAACATAGGTGTCTAGACGGAGAACACCAAAACAAAAAGGGGTGCGGTACATGGAAAATACTTGAGAAAGTAAAAGATGAAACTACACTTAAATGAATCAAAACATAAAAATTGGGGCCAGGCATGGAAAAATTGAGCAGTTCAAAACTGTCAAAGAAGAGTGACAATCTCTATATTGTTACTCTGTGTATGTGAATCATATGCAGAGTATACTACTAAAATACCAGGTGAATGAATCACAAGCTGGCATCAAGGTGTTGGGAGAAACATCAACAACCTCAGATATATAGATGGTAGCACCAAAAAAAAAAAAGAAGAAGAAGAAAGTGAAGAGGAAATAAAGAGCCTTTAGATGAGGGTGAATGAGAAGAGTGAAAAACCGTGCTGAAAACTCAACATTCATAAAAAGAAAGATAAGGGCATCATGTCCCATCAATACTCAGCAAAGAGAAGGGGTAAACATGTGGAAACAGTGACAAGCTTAATTTTCTTTGGCTCCAAAATTACTAAGAATGGTGACTGCAGTCATCAAATTAAATGTCACTTACTTCTTGGTGTAAAAGTGATGAGAAACCTAGGCATTGCATTAAAAAGAATACACACCACCTGAAAAAATTCTCAGTAAATAAGAAATGTCAATTATGATAATAGTAGAGGCTATGGGATGTTGCTGAGTAATGTATATAGCTTTTGATTGATAATTTCTTTAGTATCTCTTTATTGTTAATTCAGTAAGTACTTAAAATACATCATTTGGCAGGCACTCAATCTTAGCTGATGTGCAAGATACATAAGGAAACTTGGGTAGACACAAAACACATAGAAGAATTGGGTATCTGTGGTTAACTTGGTGGGAAGAAAGATAGGTTCTTTCCAATCCCAAGCAAATTGCCTGATTGTAGTTCTAGAAGTACAGTGAAACAGATAGATAATGAAATTGCTAAGGGAAACACATGTCGAGTTTTCCAAGAACTGATTAAAATGCTGAGATTCTGCATTCACCACAAGGATTTAAGTCTGTCTTTGCTGGAATAGGAAAGCAACAATAAAATATACGTTAGGAACCATAGGGTAGTGTCTTGGTGGAAGGAAATAAAGGCGTGGCATAAGGAGAGCGCAAGAATGACCCTTTATATTACCACTTACAAAATGCTTATCTTTTGCTGACTGTGGTGCAGTCTTTGACTATGTCATGTTATCTTTGGTATCCCAAACATGGTATGATAGTGATCATGATTACTGTGTAGGTTACACCCATATTTTCAAGTATGAAACAAATATTCATTTTTTTTTTTAAATGAAGACAACCTTCTGTTTAACCTCTTAGCTTTCTTTCCAATAACTGACATAATATAATAAAACTGAGAAAGCACTAAAGTATATACTCTTCATTTGCTTTCCCTAATCTGTTCCTTCTCCCTTACCACCCTAACTTAGATACCCAGTCAGTTCAGCCTGAATGATTTCAGAAGTCAATTTAGTTACATTTAGCCTTTATAACTTTGTTCGTGTTTTCTATTTTTTCAAACAATTCATTAGGTGTAATTTACCTAGGATGCATATTGAATGTTTCCTTGAATAGAAGAGTTTATATTAAAGCAGAGTAAAATATGAAGGAACTGAAATACTCTTTTTACTCTTAATTATTTCAAAATAGAAATTGGAACTCTGATGATAAACATGTAACTTTATTATTCAAATAAGAGAATTGTAGGAATTTGGTGACATCTCCCAACATTAATTTTAATCTTCAGTATCCTGCATCATCTAACACCTATTTGGTAGATCAGTTGTATTAGGATGGTTTTCAAATAATGAAGATGGTTGATGTGTTGACCTAGAAAGAGAGGCAGCAATATATCAGGCATTTTTGGCACTGGGGAACATGAATTGCTTGCCTTTTGTAGTTTAGGAAAAGGATCATCATGGGTGACATACTAATGTACAAACCTGAAAACCTAAAAGGTGCCACCCTCAGGCCAAAATAACAGTTCTGTAATGGAGATACGAGAATGGTATGGTACAGAGAAATATAAGTAGACATTGCTGCAAAATTTTCATTGGAGCCATAGGTTTAGTGCAGCTACTATGTGAAGCCCCATGAAAAATGCTCAACGTAGATTGTGGGATGGAGAGGAAGATGGGAGGGTGTTCCAAAAGGGAGGGATATATGGATATCTATGCTTGATTAATTTTGAGTTCTGATGGAATACAGCAAAATTCTATAAAGCAATTATGCTTTGATTAAAAAAAACAACAATAGCAACAGCAGGTTGATGTATCACAATATGCTGCTGTGGTCTAACTGATATTGATGATGGAGAAGAGAAATAATTTCCAGTTGGGATACTTGTATCAGCAACTATCTGGATGGTAGAATGCTTTTGTATGAATGGCACAATTAATCTTATGTAAGCTGAAAATACATTCTATTCTCTAGTTTCAGAATGGAAGTCAGAGTTATGATCATCCACATTACCCCTTGCTTTAACATGTTTCTCCTTATAATTTCAGATGAATGAAAATACCATAGGGACACTTTTATTCCCAACTCTTATTTTTATTCTTACTAATTTTGGGGATAACCTCGTTTAAAATATGTTATGATAGAATTGCAACTAAAACCAAAGGTAAAAGTTATTTAGTAACTTTTTCAACCCAGGTAAATCAGAAAAACAAAGAATATTTGACTCCTTTAATCATAAAAAGTTAATAGCATCAAATAATTTCCATTAGTAGTTTTAAAAACGTACATAGTAGTACAAATTATGTTCCTCAAGTAAAATATGTTATAAATCTACAGTAAATACCATTTAAATGGCTTCAGGATTTGTATCTTTTTCTAAGTTTTTGGGTTTTTTTTCCCTGTCAAAATAGAATTTAAGGCATCTTTATTAAACTGGGCAAACAACTAACACTCCCAAGAGAGGACATCACCAGATGGTCAACACCTAAAGCAGATTGATAATATTCCTTGCAGCCAAAGATGGAGAAGCTGTGTACAGTCAGCAAAAACAAGACCAGGAGCTGACTGTGGCTCAGATCATGAACTCCTTATTACAAAATTCAGATTGAAATTGAAGAAAGTGGAGAAAAACACTAGACTATTCAGCTATGACATAAATCAAATTCCTTATGACTATACAATGGAAGTGAGAAATAGATTTAAGGAACTAGATCTGACAGCGTTCCTGATGAACTATGGACGGAGGTTCGAGACATTGTACAGGAGACAGGAATCAAGACTATCCCCAAGAAAAAGAAATGCAAAAAGCAAAATGGCTGTCTGAGGAGGCCTTACAAATAGCTGTGAAAAGAAGGGAAGTGAAAAGCAAAGGGGGAAAGGAAAGATATGCCAATTTGAATGCAGAGTTCCAAAGAATATCAAGGAAAGAAAAGAAAGACTTCCTCAGTGGTCAATGCAAAGAAATACAGGGAAACAATAGAATGGGAAAGACTAGAGATCTCTTCAGGATTAGTAGAGATACTGAGGGAACATTTCACGCAAAGATGGGCTCAACAAAGGACACAAATGGTAGGGACCAAACAGAAGTAGAAGATATTAAGAAGAGGTGGCAGGAATACACAGAACTGTACAAAAAAGATTTTAACGATCCAGACAATCATGATGGTGTGATTACTCACCTAGAGCCAGACATCCTGGAATGTGAAGTCAAGTAGTTCTTAGGAAGCATCACTATGAACAAAGCTAGTGGAGGTGATGGAATTCCAGTTAAGCTATTGCAAACCCTGGTAAATGATGCTGTGAAACTCAGCAGTGGCAACAGAACTGGAAAAGGTCAGTTTTCATTCCAATCCCTAAGAAAGGCAATGCCAAAGAATGGTCAATCTACAGCACAACTGCACTCATCTCATGCTAGTAAAATGATGCTAGAAAGATAAAGAAGAAAAAAAAACAAAAAACAAAAACAAAACAAAAAACTAAGATGTGACTTGACCTATAGTGTCCCATAGAGTCACATCTATGGTCTTTCCAAAGAGATGTACAAATGTGAGAACACCAAAGAATTGGTGATTTTGAACTGCTTTGTTGTGGAGGACTTGTGAGAGTCCCTTGAACTGCAGGAATATCAAGCAGGTGAATCCTAAAGGAAACCAACTTTGAAGAATCACTGGAAGAACTGATGCTAAAAATAAAACTCTGAAGTTTTGTCCATCTGAGGCAAAGGGCAGATTTATTAGAAAAAACCCTGATCTTTAGAAAATGTTGAAAGCAGGAGGAGCAGTAAGTGAGAGAGGTTGAGATGTTTGGATAGCATGAACGATTCAAAGGACATGATCTTGAGAAGCTATGGGAGATGGTGAGGGACAGAGAGGCCTCTGTGCTACAGTCCAAGGGAGCACAAAGAGTCAAACCTGGCTTAATGACTGAAGAACAATATTTCAGTTAATAAAATGGGTCTTGAAGTTTGATGTTTGGTTCCAAAATATCAGAGGAATAGGAGGAAGGGACCACTCTCTCCCTAACAAATTATCTAAGGATCAACTGCTCATGGAAGAACTTCCCGAAAGAAAAAAAAAAAAAAAAAAATTGTGAACACTGTTGATTGGCCCAAGAATCCCAGAAAGTCAAACATGTCTTTTCAAAAGGAGGTAGGGAAAAGTAAAAGAGATATAAAGAGAGATAAAGTATTTAGGGGCTGAGACAGGTCTTAGAGAGGAAGTTGTAAATGTGGAGAAGATTGCAGACAATAGTAAACCCTTTAAGATCAATGACAGTGGAGAACTCTGGGATTGCATAGAGCAAAATAATTAAGGGAAAGAAAAACAACAAAAAAAAACCCCACATGCTTCTAGCTGTAATTACCAGCAGAGAAAAAGCACAGATACTCCTGTCCACCATCATTGAAGTGGACATGGGAGGGATGCTTGGGCTGTGGCAAAAACCCAGCTTTAATGCTCTGAGGACTATCTGACAGAACTAAAGTGATGTAGCAACCTAAACCATGGGGACACCAGAGACAAAATTGCAAAAGACCTTTCTTGAAAGAAGTCTTTATGGCTATATAGTGAAAAATGACCCATTCTCAGAACACAAGATTTCACATTACAAAATTTCAAATGTGTGTAAGCAGATTGCCATTTATGGCCCTTTGCCTCATGGAGGCAGTGAGGAAAGTTCGCATCAGACAGAGGCAGAAAGCAAGAGACTGCTGTTATATCAGCTCCGAAACAAAATCTTTCACCAGTCTCTGAGCAGACTGCCAGTTGCTAACCGTATATTCCTGGGTTCATGCACAGTTCACATAGGCCAGGAGGGTCAAAGCACGAGTTCAGCACCCCTTCAGAGATACAGGGAATTCTTGCAAATTGCCCTTCTAGGAAGCCAACAATGAAGGAAATTTGCATGGCTCAAAATAGCCTGGAGTTAAAACTCCCCTCCAGGCCCTCCCCACCATTCTATGCAAAACAAATAACTCTCTCACCTGAAGAAAAAGATGGACATTAAGGCTGATTATGCCCAGTTCCCAGCATGTCCAGCCTCTGGCTGATCTCTAAAATTCCTTGCCCAGCCATTTAAGATATAACTGTTCGAACAACCTGGGAGAAGAACAGGGCCCCTTAAGACAGTAGTTTTCAACATATATGCCTATATACATCCTTACTAGTTTCTTTGGTTAGTGCAGTAGCTTGCTAATCTGACTGCTGTCCTTTCTTGCCTCATTAAAGATGATCTGTTCCCTTAAAGTGCTAGTCTCATTCTTTTTCTGAACTTTGCCTTCTCTAACTGCCTTACTCTACAAACAATCTGAGTCGCTGGGATCTGACAGGTACATAAAATGGATGGCCTACCTTGGACAATGCCTTTCCTGCCAGCCAGTTTGGACCTGGGAAGGAAACAAAGCACATAGCCAATTGTGTTCAGTGCCCTTGCAGAGCACCTGAGAGTCTGAGTGGCTTAGACTTGGAAAGTTCATGAAACACAAGGCCCACTTTAGACAGTGCCTTCACGGATCACCCGGGAAACTGAGCAGTGTGGACCGAGAATATACATGTCACCTATGGCAGTGGGAAGCCCACTCCAGTCCATCCACCTTAAGCACTCCCACCCACATATCCCACTGGTGTCTGTTTTCACTGTCCTCCCCCTCACCACTGTCCCACTGAGCAAGTGAGGTCAAATGAGGGTCTGCTGTCCCCTCGTGTTATGGTGCAAACTAGTTCCATGTAAACTTGTCAGGGAAGAGAATTGCAAACTGAGAAAGTAAAAATAAGCAAAGAAGGGTGAAATAGCCCAGCAGTGACAGGTGCAACAAATTGAAATTCTGAAGTTAATGCAGAAACTGTGCAATTAAGGGACAATAATAACCTTTGAAAACAAGTAGAACCAGGAAAAAGAGACTAACTGACACTGATCTGACACAACTAAGCTCACAACAACTATAGATAAATTGTTAGATTTTTATTGTTTTCATGCATTTTTTTTCCTATAAACAGTTTTGGTTCCTTATTAGTCCCTTTACTTTCATTTCTATATACTACATGATGAGTTTGAGAAATATTTTGGCTTCTATCTTTTTGCCAGTGTTTTTTAGTAGTTTAATTCTATTCTAGGTTATTAGTTTTTGCTTTCTGAAACTTTTTTATATATAAATGTTTATCCTTTTAGGGATTCTATCATTAGAATCTATTTTCACTTACGGATTCAATTCCTAAGTTGATTGGCCCCTCGCTTTTTTACTCTCCCTTTTCTCCTCTTAGAAGACTCTATCTCCTTCCTCACTTTGCTCTGTTCCGTATAACTCTGTGAAACTCTTTGACTGTTGTTGGCTATGGAGAACTACTTCACCATCAACATTGGGTTTTATCTTCTGTCTGTGAGTGCAGAATTCATGATGCTATTGTAACCTCAGTTCCAAACCCAGAGGCCACGAAGTCAATTTCAGATCTTTAGATCATTGTTGAATTCCTGACACCAATGAACATTGAAAGAGAACGACATTCAAAAGTTTCCATGTCTACATGGAAATCAAGCCCCGAACTGAAGTCACCACTTTCAGTGCAATATAACCCACACCAGTTCTCCAGCGAAACAGAAACACAAAAATGAATATTATAAAAAGCACTTCGTGAAGCCATACCAAACCCATTTACACCACAAAGCACATTACAGGACAATTCATTGCACTTCATAGAGAAATGATCCAGCTCCCCCTGACACACCATAGACACAAGATCCCCCCCAAGCATTAAACTTGACTACTTATGAGTCCAATCCCACCCACCAAAGATAAGGTTCCACAGCAAAATGGAGCCATAATCCAGCCTGCAGAAAGGCGACCCAAACCACAGCAATCTAAACAAATGAAAAGGGAGAGAAATATGCAACTGGTGAAAGTACATGATAAAAGCCCACTGAAACTAACAAAAGAAGAAGAAATAGAAATTATCCCTGAAAATAATCCAGAATAATGAGGGTAAAGATGACCAAAATCTTTAAAGCTAAGTGGAGTTGTCAGTAAATACACTGGAGACTCGGACTGAGACGAAATAAGCATGTTTACCATGGATCTAGAGAAATAAAGACGAGTAAAGCAGTAATAATCAATGCAATAACTGAGATTAAAAACACTCTGGAAGGAACCAAGAGTAGAATAACTGAGAAAGAGAAAGAACCAATTACGTGGAGGTAGAAGGGAGAAAGTAAATGAAACACAGTGGGGTATGAAAAAAAAAAAAAGGAAAACAGGGAAAGCTCTGAGAGTTCTGGGACACTATTAAATGTGCTACCATGAGAACCATAGTTGTTCAAATGAAAACACCCAAAAAAGCAAGGAAAAAATAAAAAGAAAGAAAGAAAGAAAAGAATAAAGAGGGGGTGAATGAGAAAGTTCTTGAAATGATAAAAGTTGAGAGCCTCCATTAAATGGGGAAGGAAATATCTCCCTGAGCCGCAACACATCAGAGTGCCCCAAACAGGAAGAGCTCTAAGTGAAAAACCCCACCACAAATCAAACACTGAAAATTTAAACACAAAATAAACAAGCATTAAGCTCAGTAAGAGGAAAGACATAAATCTACAATTGGAACCCCAGATAGCAGCTGATCTTTCAATAGAAACTCTTCAGGACAGTAGAGGATGGTAGCACATTCTCAAAGTGATGAACAAGCCAAACCTAACACCAACAAGGATCTCACTCAGATATGAAGGAGAAATCATATGGTATAAGCAAAAACTGTGAATATTCATTAATATGAAACTGCTAAACTCTTACTGATGCTATTAAACTGAGGCACTGCGTTCATAAGTCATCAGATTTAGAAAACTCATCAGTGACCATGGATTGGAAAAGGTCAGTTTTTATTCCAAAACCAGAGGGAAAGGCCAAAGAATGTTCAAACAAGCATGCACTTTTGTTCCTTTCACAGGCTAGGTAAGTAAAACTCACAATTCTTCAGCAGTACATAAACCAAGAACTTCCAGACGTGAAAGTTAGACTTGGAAACAATAGAAGAACCAGAGAACAGTTTTGAAACATTCATTGGATCCTAGAGGAAAGAAGGGCGTTTGAGGAAAGTGTGTACTTCTGCTTCAGTGACTCCACTAAACACATTGGCTGTGTGAATCACAGTAAACTATGGGCAGTTTGAAAGAGACAGGAGTCATACACCTTCTTACCTGTCACCTAAGAAATGTGTTTGCAGGCCAAGATGCAAGAGTTGGAACAATACATGGAACAATTGACCAGTTTAAATCTGGGAAAGGAGAGTGACATGGCTGCACATTATCACTCTGCTTATGTGAAATATATGCGGACTATACTCTTCCAAATGCCAGGCTTGATGAATAATAAGCTAGAATCAAGGTTTCTGGGATAAATTTCAGCAACCTTAGATATGCAGATGGGAACACTGTAAAAAGAGAAAGTGAAGAGGAACTAAAGACTGTCTTGATGAGGGTGAATGAGCAGAGTAGAAACCTTGCTGAGAACTCAACATTCAAAAGACCAAAACCAGAATGTCTGTTCCCATCATGACTTGGCAAATAGAAGGGGAAAATGTGGACTCAGTGACAGACTTAATTTTCTTTGACTCCCAAATCACTCTGAATGGTGACTGCAGGCATGGAATTAACAGAAATTTGCTTCCAGAAGGAAAAGCTATGACAAACATAGACCTTGTATTAAAAAGAAGAGACATGAGCTTATTAACAAAGGTTCCCTTTGGGGGTAGGGGATAAACCTCTATGGTTTATCCAGTAGTCATGTATGGATATGAGAATTGGAATGTCAAGAAGGCTGAGAGCTGAAGAATTGATGCCTTCAAACTGTGATGCTGGAGAAAACTCTTAGGGGTCCCTTGAACTGCAAAAAGATCAAACCAATTAATCCTCCAGGAAACCAACCCTGAATATACTTTTGAAGCACTAATGCTGAAGCTGAAACGTGAGGATCTCACCAACCTGATGCAAAGAGTCAACTCTGGAAAACATCATGATGCTGGGAAAGATTGAGGACAGGAGGAGAAGGGGGTGACAGAGGAAGAGATGGTTGGATGGCATTACCAATCCAATGGACATGCGTTTGAGCAAACTATGGGAAACAGTGAAAGAGAGGGATGCCTAGTGTGCTGCAGCTAGGCGTTGGACATGACTGAATGACTGAACAACAGCAATCAAAATATCTAGAACAACTTCTTAAAATCACTCTAAAATCTATTTAGTAAAAGAAACAGCAACAACAAAAAGGGTCAACACTTTAAGGTGGAATACTAGAAGATGGGATAATGGATTTTTTTTTTTTTTTAATATGGCAACTATAGACTGTCAAAGAGACAAATCTTTCAACTGAACATATTTTCAACATTACATTGAAAGGAAGATTTTATGCAAGCTAGAAGCAACAGAGTGCTTTAGTTACTATACTAATAGTAAACAAAACAGACTCTAAATCAAAAATAATATGAAACAAATGCCATTAAATATATTCAGTTCAGTCACACAGTCATATCTGATTCTTTGCCACCCCATGGACTTATGAACCTTGAGAAACTGCTGGGATTCTTGGACCCCGGAGGAGAAAAATCAATTATGGGGCCAGAGACAAGGGTTGATCACTCAGAGCTTTTGTGTAATCAAGTTTTACTAAAGTATAAAGGAGATAGAGAAAGCTTCTGACATAGACATTAAGGGGGTAGAAAAAGTAGCACCTTGCTAGTGATAGCAGTGGAGTTATATATTCTCCAATGAATCAAAAGAATGTCTGGAGGTTGTAAAGACCTCACCAGACCTACTCCCACAATTTACATTTTAAGGCAACATCATTAGCCAGAAGACTTAATCCAGAAACTGACCTCTGGCAGGATACATTATTACTATATAATCTTAAGGAAAGTAGAGGAAATTAAAAAAAAAAAAAAAAAAGTTTGTCCTTTCTTCATCTTTGAGAATTCCAGGACTTTCTCTCCTTGGGGACCCCTAGACTTCTTACTGACCTCTGTAGGATATGACTCATCCCCCTCTTTTCTTTTAGAAGAAATATGTTGCCAAGGGAAACTACTTCCTGCTCTTTAAGGGCGTGGTCCTTAAATTGTTGAGGCATCATATTCTCCTAACCCTCATATTGAGGATCTCTGATGCAGGAGCCCCAAGAAATAGTTGGAGGAGGCTGTGGAACTTGTATGAGTTTGGGCAATAATGTGTAAATTAAAAGTTTTTAGATGCTTAGAAAACCCCATTATACAGCTAAAAATCATAAGGCAAATTAGTCATTAATCCAAGTTAAAATCAAAATAAAAAGTTACATTATGTCCATAGTTACATCAGTCCATCTTAAAATTGATAGATGTCATCAGTTTAAGAGGCATCACATGTGATTGCTGTTGAAGGTATTTACAAACTTGGAGAACGTCTTTTCCTTGAAGTGTCCAGCAAGGGAAGCCTTCCTGTGATGAAGAGGGGAGTGCCCCACAGACCCAGCAGTTTGACTGTGGAACCCAGCGTAGGATTGAGCCCAGGACAGGAAGGCATTGTCTTGAGGATCCAACGACAGACTCAGGATTTTTGGAGTCAGCAGAAGTAGGCTCACATAGATTATCAGGCCCATCTGAAAAGTACAAAGTCAGAGCACAGAAAGTAAAGACATAAAATGACATCACTTAGTTCTGGTCAGGGTGCCAGCTCTTAACTCATGAGTGATGTACCCATGAATCAATTCCTGGCACTTTGACAGCTGTGGGAGAAGAAAAAAATAACCTGATAAGGGCCTAGCCAGAGGGGTTCAAGGGATGAGCACCAAGACCGCAATGTTTTTTTAAATTCCAAGGCTTTACGGTCTATCACAATGTCTTAGCATAAGAAAGGCCTTCCATAAATACACTCAAAGGGGGGCAGTCCCTCCTTTTTTGGGGCAGTTTGAACCCTCATTAAAGATCTGGGTAGGACTTTAACCCACTTGTCTTGAGTCTCTTCAGTTAATTTGTGCAGATGTCTTTTGATAATGTCATTAGCTTTTTCAACCTTTCCTGAGGAGTGGGGTCTCCAGGAACAGTGCAAGTGATATTCTATTCCAAGAGCTTTAGACACCCGCTGAGTTGCAGCAGCTGTAAAGGCGGAGCCATTGTCACTCTGAAGGCTCCGTGCAGCCCAATCCTGGGGATAATTTCATGGATTAAAATATCTGTAACCTCTTGTGCCTATTCACTCTGACAGGGAAAATCCTCAATCCATCCAGTAAAAGTATCCACCCAAACTTGTAAGCAAGAATATTCATTCACTTTTGGCATATGAATAAAACTAATTTCCCAGTCCTCTCCAGGATACTTTCCACTTCCTTGAAATCCAGATTTTGCTAGCTTTTCAGTCTTTGGGTTATGCTTCTGACAAACCTAACATTTTTTTGATAATATTCTTTAAAATTTTCATCACATTTTTATTTTCAAACAAACGGGAAGCCATCTGGTAAGTACTCTCTGCACACAAATGAAAACTCTGGTGAAAACTCTTAAGAATTTTCCATTGAGCATTTCCAGGAATTATTAATTATCTATCTTCAGACTGTAACCACCCTTTGTCAGTAATCTTTGCTCCCTTTTTCTCGTATCTTTCTAATTTATGCTCAGTATATTGTGCGTGTGTGTGTGTGTGTGTGTGTGTTTCCTGTTCCACAAGAGCTGTCCAGTTCAAAGGCACCTGTACTGAAAGGGTTTCATAGAGTGCCACTTTTCTGGCTTGACAGTCAGCCAGCTGATTACCTTCGGCTACTTTACTCCCATCTCTGCTGTGCCATTTGCAATGCATAACTTCTACTACCTTAGAAAAATATATAGCAGTTAAAAGTCTCTCAATCTCTCTGAAATGTTTAATAGGTTCTCCTATTGCTGTTTTAAACTGTCTTTCTTTCCATATTGCAGCATGAGCATGTGAAGTTAAATAAGCATACTTAAAATCAGTGTAGATATTTAGCAGCTGTCCTTTGCTCAACTCGAGAGCTCCAGTCATAGCCATAGATCAGCTAACAGCACTGGTTCCCTGGGACAGAGATTTAGTTTCTAAAACCTGTTCAGCATTCACCAAAATGTAACCTGCTTTAATGTTTTCCATCCCAAACAAAAGAACTGCCATCTGTAAATATTTCCATATCAAGATTGTCTAATGGGATATCCCTTAGATCTTCCCGAGCTGCATAATTTAAAGGTAGGAATTGGGAACAATTGTGATCAAGTGCTTCATTTTCCTTCTCAGGAAGGAAAGTTGCAGGATTTAAATTTCCACAAGCTTTAAGCTTAGCCACTGGTCCTGCTAGCAACAATAACTGATATTTAAGAAGCCTACTGTCTGTCATCCAAATATTCACCTTATAAATTCAGATTCCACTCACATCATGAGAAGTCAATATGTAAGGTTTCATCCATTAATTACAGTTAAAGCTTCAGGTGCTAATAAAACTGTTGCCTCAATTACTCTTAGACAGTGGGGCCACGCTTGAGAAATTACATCTAATTCTCTGCTTCAATAAGCAATAGGTTGCTGGTGAGGCCCTTGCGGTTGTGTCAAAACTCCCAACACCATGCCTTTTCTTTCAGTGACAAACAAGTTAAATTCTGACCCTGTGGTTAAGTTTAGAGCAGGAGCTTGGAGGAGATCAATCCGAAGAACCTTAAAAACCTTTTGAGTATCTGGAGACCAAACCAGTTTGTCAGTTTGGGCCTGCTGAGTTTCAGCTATAAGTTTGTATAAAGGCCAGGCAAGATCCCGATAACCCAGAATCCAACTCGGACCGTAGCCTGCGATTCCCAAAATCACTTTCAGTTGTCTTAAAATCATAGGTAAGGGATGATTTATTAGAGGTTTAATTGTCTTGGGGCATAAGATCCTAGTCCCTTCTGATATGATTAGGCGCAGATAGCTAACAGATTGTTGACAAAGCTGAGCCTTTTCTCTTAATGCCTTGTAACTGCAGTCTGCCAGAAAGTTTAAGAAATCTTCTGAGGCTCATGAACAAGCTTGCTCTGTCTCAGCACAGAGTAAAATGTGATCTACATATTGTAACACCACTGCTTCAGAACTATTAAAGTTTTGTAGATCCCATGACAAACTTTGTCCAAATAAGTGAGGACTGTCGCAAAATCCCTGGGACAAAACTGTCCAGGTTAACTGAGAAGCTGGCTGCATATGGTCCTCAAAGGCAAATAGAAATTGACTTTCCTCTGCCAAGGCACTGAAAGGAAGCATCTTTTCAATCAACTACTGGAAATATTTGGTTCGCTCAGGAATCAGACACTAGAGTGTTAGGACTAGACACCACAGGGTGTAAAGGAAATACAGCCTCCTTTATCATTTGTAAATCTTGAACTAGTCTCCATTTACCATTTGATGTCTTTATACCCAAAATAGGAGTGTTGCAGGGACTGTTACAGGGAATTAATAGTCCCTGCTCCTTTAAATTTTCAATGATGAGTTTTAACCATTCCTTAACCTCAGGTTTCTGAGGATTCTGCTTCTTAAGTGGACATAAGTGTGGATCTTTGAGCTTGACAACTACAGAAATAGCATTTTGTGCTCGACCCACAGATTTTTCATCAGCCCATACTCTAGGATTCACATTTTGTTCAACTAAAGGGAGAGAAAGGGAGGGCTCCATATTCATGAAAACAGAGGGATGGACCTTGCTCAGTATATCCGTCCCCAAAAAGGGTTAGGGAGATTCTGGTATGATCAAATTCATGTGAAAATAGCACAGAATTTCAGTTGCACGATAGAGAATAACTGAAGTAATACCTTTTGGCTCGTCCAGACAGTCCCATTACGGAAGTGGATTGGGAAAAAAGTTGTCCAGGGGCATCAGTAGACATTGAATAAGTTGACCCCGTATCTAAAAGAAATCGACTGATTGGCTCCCCACAGTTATTAATACGTGGGGTTCCTCAGGTGTAATTAGGACGGAAGCTTGTGTGGGGACCCCCGGGCACCTTCAGTCCTGATTGTCCTGAGAGTCTGACCCCTGAAACATACACCTCTAGAGGCAGTCTATTTTCCAGTGTGGTCCCTTGCAGAGTGGACATGGCAGTGTCTTGGATGGCTGAGGGCAATTTCACTTGAGGTGTCCCTCCTTTCCACAGTAATAACAAGCCCATCCCTTTTCACCTGGGTTCCTCTGGGCATTTTTCTCAGGCTGTTAAAGAACGGTTTTCATAGCCACTGTGAGGGCTTCTGCCTGGTCCTGTGTCTTTTTTGGCATTTCTTTCATTCATCATATTCCTACCATATAGACTGCCTGGGCCAGTTGTAACAGATCATTTAAAGTCTGATCTGGCCCATACAGCCATTTTCATAGTTTACAGCGGGTATCTGGAGCCGACTGAGTGAGAAACTTATCACTTAATATCACTTTTTCCTCTTCATTTTCAGGATCAGTATCTGCAAATCTGTGAAGGGCTTCTCTCAGTCTACCTAGTAATTTACCAGGAGCTTTCTTCTCCTTCTTTACTTTGTCAACTTGCCATAGTTTAAAGGCTTAGTACTCACCTGGCTGAGTCCTTCAAGAATACATCTGACAAAGTGACTCTGATCTCATCTTCCTTTAACGGTTTTGTAGTCCCAGTCTGGTTCTTTAAATGGGACCACCTGATACCCAGTGGGGAGGGCAGTTATCTAGTCCTCCCTCTTCTCTACTGATTCATTACCAAGCCATTCATCTCCATAAGCAACCGCTTTTCCCAGAACTCGAGGTTTTGAGTCTGGAGCCAGAGTTTGTCCCAAAATATACATCACATCCTTCCAAGCAAGGTGATAAAGCAGTGTAACTCCGTTAAAAGCTCTAATATATTTTTCTGGGTCCTCTAAATAGTCTCCCATATCCTCCTTGATTCTTTGTATTTTTTGATAAGAAAAAGGTTTATTAACTCTAATAGACTGATTATTTTTCCTGGTAGGTGCTTCATGAAGATGCAACAGCTTGTGTGGGTGTTCCTCAGTTTGTCTGGTTGCTCTGCACTTATGATCCCAGGGCTAGATTGGAGAAACCTGTTTTTCTTTATCTCTTTTTCCCCTGTCCTCCATCTCATCTAGCAAAGTAGGAGGACAGGAAGGAGCTGAAGGTGTCACACCCAAATTTATACCCTTATGACACAAGTCTGGCATATTTTGCAGACAGAAAATGGGCAACATATATGCTACCTTTACCCATCCCCCTTGTTTTCTACAGAGCCGGTCTAATTGTAAAACAACATTTTTCTTAAGAGACTCTCCATTGGTCACCGTTGGCCATTGGCCAGTGGGTACCATGGCCGTGAAATATCACATAGGAAGGCCAGGTGTGTCTTCTCTAAGTCCTGGGGATCAAGTATATCCCAGTTTTTCAGATTATAGTTAAAAGGAGTGAGCCTGGAAATGTTAGGTCCCATTTGTAAAAGATAAGATATACCAGTACCATTTTTCTACCAGAGCTGTCCCTCCCTATACTATATGGTGGTATAGACAAACTTTACACCAAAGCTTTCCTTTCCTAGTCAGACTTAGTCTGTCCCTTAACAACGCAGGTGACCTACTCTTCCCTCTCATTTCTACCACAAAGATGGGGTGGAAATGCACCAGGGTTAGACCTGATTGTACTCCTGACTAACGTCCAGCTCCTCACCATTAAAACCTTGCTTGCCTCTGATGTCACCCAGGGTATGATCAGAATAACCTTCCAGAATCCCTCCCAGGATAAGACCTCTGGGGGAAACATTCGTCACCTGACTGCCTGTGCACGACCCTGAGTATATTGCTGACCACAATAAGACTGATACGAACATAAAACTGAAATGTTCCTTTCAAGTATCACCACACCAGTATAAAAGCCTCCTCTTGAGAGGGTAACAGGCAGGAAGGCCATGGTTCTCCAATCAGAGGAAATAGGCTGCAAGTGCCAGACATTATTATCTCTCTTAAGCGGCAGGAGGAAACAAACCAGCGATATGTTTTTCCTTCTTTATACAAAGTTAAAAGGAGGTGTCTCTTAAAATGCTGTGTTGCCATGACACTGGGTTTCACCTGAAGCTAACTATTCTCAAACCTTGAGTTAACCAAAACATTTTTTTTTTAATATAAATGTTTATCATAAAGCTATGTTAATTTACCCCAGACTCTGTAAGTTCCACCAAGTGGCCCAACCTACTTACTCAGGTATTGTTCCCTAATCTATGTAAACGAAACTATTTGTGTGGTAATCTGCCCTTCTACAAGATTCAAGTCAATCTTTTTATGGCCGGGGATGAATTATCTGGTGCCATTCTAAATTTTAAGACATTCCTTTCTTTTCATTAACAGACTGTGTGTGATTATATAACATACAGCTGCTGACTAGAAGGGGGGTACTCTTTTGCCCCCTTCTGATGCCTATGTCAGAAGCTTTCTTTATCTCCTTTATACTTTAATAAAACTTTATTACACAAAGGCTCTGAGAAATCCAGCCTTGTCTCTGGCCCCGGATTGAATTTGTCTCCTTCAGAGGCCAAGAATCCCGGCGTCTTATTGTTCAACAACAACCTTTCATGTTGGGAGCTCATCTGGGATCCTTCAGGACAAGATAAGAATGCTTGGAGCTCTAGCTCTTTGTTCTTCTAGTGAACACGTTTTCCGCTGTACTTTACTAACTCTACAGTGTGCTTGTGTGATGAATGAAATATCCTGCGTGACGCAAGTGAGGAGCCCTACTCTGCGGTTCCACGGCGACCTCATAAGGCTTATGGCAGAAAGCTGTTGGGAGTTTATACCGACCTGCCAGTGCCAAGAGGCAACTAATGTCTCCTTCAGGAACCGATCAGAAACGGGCAAAGCGTGTGGACCGAACTCTCCTTTTCTGGTCAAATTTTTCGGTTTCTTTGACCATTTCATAACTCCTTGGGAATTAGAAGTACTAACCTAATCTATCAGATCACAGGCTTTCCAGGGACTTGTGATCCATGTTGCTACTCTACTGTGGTCTAGGTCTCAAACTGGGATTGGTAGTCAGGAAGCACCTAGCCTCGCTAGGCATGGAAAGTATGGGAGCTAGATGGGGCTCTAGCTCCCAGAGCATCTCTGAGGTTAAAGGTTACTCGGATTGGAACTGCAATTCCCCTCCCTCCCCCCCCCCACTTTGGTAACACTGGCTCTTAGTGGATCAGAGGAGGCTCTTATACTGGTGTGGTGACGCTTGGAAGGAACATCTCAGTTTAAAGTTTGTGCAGGTCTTATTGTGGTCAGGAATATATTCAGGGTCCTGCACAGGCACTCAGCTGACAAATGTTTCCCCCAGAGGTCTTAGCTTGGGAAACATTCCAGAAGGTTACTGTGATTGCACCCCGGGTAACATCAGAGGCAAGCGAGGTGAAGAGCTGGACGTGAGTCAGGGATGCCATCAGGTCTACTCCTGGTGCATCCCCAGCCTCTCTCAGTGGTAGAACCAGGAGGGACGATTGTGACGCCTGTGTTGGTAAGGGACAGACTAAGTCTGACCAGGAAGGAAAGGTTTTGGTGTAAAGTCTGTCTACACCTCCATCTAGAGCAGGGAGGGACACCTCTAGTAGAAAAAATGGCACTGGTCGCTTTTTTCTCTCTCTTACAAATGGGAGCTAACAATTCCAGCCTCACTCCTTTTAACTATATCCTGAAAAGCTGAGATAGATTTGATCCTCAGGGCTTAAAGAAGACACACCTAGTCTTCCTATGTGATACTGCATGGCCACAGCATCACTGGGAGTCCGGCGGTCCCAACTACAGAACTAGACTGGGACTATAACACTGCTAAAGGAAGATGGGATCAGAGTCATTTTGTCAGATGTATTCTTGAAGGACTCAGGCAGGCGCGTTCTAAGCCTTTAAACCATGGCAAACTGGCAGACATAGAACAGGAGGAGAGGAAGCTCCTGGTAAATTCCTAGATAGACTGAGAGAAGTCCTTCACAGATTCACTGAAATTGATCCTGAAAGTGAAGAGGGAAAAGTGATCTTAAAGGATAGATTTCTCAATCGGTCAGCTCCAGATATTTGCTGTAAGTTATCAAAACGGACATATAGAACAAATCAGTTTTTAGATAATCTGTTACAACTGGCTCAGTCTATTATGGTAGGGAATATGAGGAAAAGAAATAAAGGCAGAGAAAGGCAAAGGAACAGGCAGAAGCTCTCGCAGTGGCTATGAAAACCATTCTTAAACAGCCTGAGAAAAATGCCCAGAGGGACCCAGGTGAAAAGGGATGGGCTTGTTATTACTGTGGAAAGGAGGGGCATCTCAAGCAGGATTGCCCTCAGGCATCTAAGCAGCCCCCGGCTCCATGTCCGGTCTGCAAGGGACCACACTGGAGGAGAGACTGCCCCCAGAGGCGTTGGTCTCAGGGGTCTGACTCTCAAGACCATCAGGACTGAAGGTGCGCAGGGGTCCCCACACAAGCTCCCATCCTAATTACACCTGAGGAACCCCGGGAACTGATAACGGTGGGAGGCCAATCTGTCAACTTCCTTTTAGATATTGAGGCAACTTACTCCGTGCTTACTGAAGTCCCTGGCCACTTTCTTCCTGATCCGCTCCCGTAATGGGACTGTCTGGACAATCCAAAAGGTTTTATTTCAGTTATTCTCTATCTTGCAACTGAAATTCTGTGCTATTTTCACACAAGTTTCTCATCGTGCCAGAATCCCCCTCACGCCTTTTGGGGACGGATATACTGAGCAAGGTCCATCCCTCTGTTTTCATGAATATGGAGCCCTCCCTTTCTCTCCCTTTAGTTGAACAAAATGTGAATCCTAGAGTATGGGCTGATGAAAAATCTGTGGGTCGAGCACAAAATGCTATTTCTGTAGTTGTCAAGCTCAAAGATCCACACTTATGTCCACTTAAGAAGCAGAATCCTCAGAAACCTGAGGTTAAGGAATGGTTAAAACTCATCATTGAAAATTTAAAGGAGCAGGGACTATTAATTCCCTGTAACAGTCCCTGCAACACTCCTATTTTGGGTATAAAGACATCAAATGGTAAATGGAGACTAGTTCAAGATTTACAAATGATAAAGGAGGCTGTATTTCCTTTACACCCTGTGGTGTCTAGTCCTAACACTCTAGTGTCTGATTCCTGAGCGAACCAAATATTTCCAGTAGTTGATTGAAAAGATGCTTCCTTTCAGTGCCTTGGCAGAGGAAAGTCAATTTCTATTTGCCTTTGAGGACCATATGCAGCCAGCTTCTCAGTTAACCTGGACAGTTTTGTCCCAGGGATTTTGCGACAGTCCTCACTTATTTGGACAAAGTTTGTCATGGGATCTACAAAACTTTAATAGTTCTGAAGCAGTGGTGTTACAATATGTAGATCACATTTTACTCTGTGCTGAGACAGAGCAAGCTTGTTCATGAGCCTCAGAAGATTTCTTAAACTTTCTGGCAGACTGCAGTTACAAGGCATTAAGAGAAAAGGCTCAGCTTTGTCAACAATCTGTTAGCTATCTGCGCCTAATCATATCAAAAGGGACTAGGGCCATAGGCCCTGAGATAATTAAACCTATACTAAATCATCCCCTAACTGTGACTTTAAGACAATTGAGAGGATTTTTGGGAATCACAGGCTACTCTCCTATTTGGATTCTGGGCTATGGGGAAGTTGCCTGGCCTTTATATAAACTTATAGCTGAAACTCAGCAGGCCCAAACTGACAAATTGATTTGGTCTCCAGATATTCAAAAGGCTTTTAAGGTTCTTCAGACTGTTCTCCTGCTAGCTCCCGCTTTGAGTTTGCCCACAGGGTCAGAATTTAACTTGTTTGTCACTGAAAGAAAAGGTATGGCTTTGGGAGTTTTGACACAACCCTGAGAGCCTCACCAGCAACCCATTGCTTATCTAAGCAAAGAATTAGATATAATTTCACATGGGTGGCCCCACTGCCTAAGAATAATTGGGGCCACGGTTTTATTAGCACCTGAAGCTTTAAAAATAATTAATGGATGAAACCTTGCTTCTCATGATGTGAGTGGAATCTTAAATTAACTTCTAAGGTTAATATTTGGATGACAGACAGTAGACTTCTAAATATCAGTCACTGTTGTTAGATGGACTAGTAACTAAGCTTAAAGTTTGTGGAAATTTAAATCCTGCCACTTTCATTCCTGAGAAGGAAAATGAAACACTTGATCACGATTGTTCCCAATTCCTAACTTTAAACTATGCAGCTCGGTAGGATCTAATGGATACCCCATTAGACAATCCTGACATGGAAATATTTATATATGGAAGCTCTTTTGTTCGGGATGGAAAGCGTAAAGCAGGTTATGCCATGGTGACTGCAGAACAGGTTTTAGAAACAAAATCTCTCCCCCAGAAAACCAGTGCCCAGTTAGCGGAGCTTGTGGCTCTGACCCAAGCTCTAGAGTTAAGCAAAGGGCAGTGAGTAAATATCTACACTGATTCCACGTACGCTTATTTAACTTTACATGCTCATGCGGCGATATGGAAAGAAAGACAGTTTAAAACAGCAATGGGAGAACCTATGAAACATTTCAGAGAGATTGAGAGACTTTTAACTGCTATCTATTGTCCTAAAGAAGTAGTGGTTATGCATTGCAAAGGACACAGCAGGGATGGGAGTAAAGTAGCCACTGGTAACCTGTTAGCTGACTCTCAAGCCAAAAAAGCGGCACTCTACAAAACCCCCTCCCTACAGACGCCTTTAATCTGGACAGGTCCTGTGGAGCAGGAAAAACCACAATATGCTGAGGAAGAATTAGAAAGATATAAGAAAAGAGGAGCAAAGATTATTGACAAAGGATGGTTACAGTCCAAGGATGGATGATTAATAATTCCTGAAAATGCTCAGTGGAAAATTCTTAAGGGTTTACATCAGAGTTTTCATTTGGGTGTAGAAAGTACTTACCAGATGGCTTCTCATTTGCTTGAAGGTAAAAATGTAATGAAAACTTTAAAGAATATTTTCAAACGGTGTGAGGTTTGTCAGAAAAAATAACCCAAAGACTGAAAAGTTAGCAAAATCTGGATTACAACAAAGTGGAAAGTATCCTGGAGAGGACTGGGAAATTGATTTTACCCATATCTTAAAAGCTAATGGATATTCTTGCTTACAAGTTTGGGTGGATATTTTCACTGGATGGATTGCGGCTTTCCCCTGTCCTAGTGAACAAGCTAAGGAGTTTATAAAGATTTTAATCCATAAAATTATCCCCAGGTTTGGGCTGCCACAAAGACTTCAGAGTGACAATGGCTCCGCCTTTAAAGCTGCTGTAACTCAGAGGGTGTCTAAAGCTCTAGAAATAGAGTATCACTTACACTGTTCCTGGAGACCCCAATCCTCAGGAAAGGTTGAAAAAGCTAATGACATTATCAAAAGATATCTGCACAAATTAACTCAGGAAACACGGGAAAACTGGATTAAAATCCTACCCATAGCTTTAATGAGGGTTCAAACTGCCCCAAAAAAGGAGGGACTGCCCCCCTTTGAATGTATTTATGTAAGGTCTTTCTTAGGCACAGACATTGTTATAGACCCTGAAGCCTTGGAGTTAACTAATTATGTAGCTCAGCTCTCAGCTTTTCAACAGGCATTAGCAGAACTCCAGGAGATGACTCCTGACCCAGCCTTTGAATTCAGCAAGCCTCTATTTGAGCCAGGAACTGAGGTCCTTATAAAAACGTTGGGATCTAGGGGCCCATCCCTCAAGCCCCTCTGGGAAGGCCCTTACCAGGTTATTCTTTCTTCTCTCACAGCTGTCAAAGTGCCTGGAATTGATTCATGGGTACATCACACTCGAGTTAAGAGGTGGCGCCCTGACCAGAACTAAATGATGTCATTTTATGTCTTTACTTTCTATGCTCTGACTTTGTACTTTTCAGATGGGCCTGATAATCTATGTGAGTCTACTTCTGCTGACTCCAAAGATCCTGAGTCTGCTGTTTGATCCTCAAGACAATGCCTTCCTGTTCTGGACTCACTCCTATGCTGCATTCCACAATCAGTCTAACTGCTGGGTCTGCGGAGCACTCCCTTCTTCATCAGTAGAAGTCTTCCCGTGGTGGACATTTCCACTTCAAGGAAAAGACATTCTCCAAGTCTGCAAATACCTTCAACAACAATCACATGTGATGCTTCTTCTTCGTTGATGGCATCTATCAACCCTAGAATGGACTGGTGCAACACTTTGTACTTTAATTATGGACATAACATGACTTTTAATTTTGATTATGCATTGTCTCGGTTTAATGACTATTTTGCTGCACATAAGACAAATAGGTCTAGATCTGATGGTTTTTTACCTGACGTTTATCACATATGGGATGAGGTTATATGGCTAACTCCTGAAAAAGGACATATAATATCTACTGCCCCTATATGCTGGGAACAAACAGAGCCATCTCCCAAAGTTAGCCAACAACTTAATTACAATGATTAGAAACAATTGGGATTTTTGCCTCAGGAAATATGTAACATAATCATTCCCGTGTTTTCCAACCCCAGTTCAGGATCTCCCTTTGTCTGGCCAGGCACTAATTGGGACTGGACATCTCAGTCACACTGGCTTACTCCAAACGGGACTTATTGGATATGTGACTCTTACCTATGGGTTTGGCGTCCCCCTGGTTGGATAGAGAGATGCACCCTGGGTCTAGCCTTTACTCATGGTTTTATATTTTCAGAGCTTCCAGAAAAGTCTGCTAATTTACCCCACCTTAAAACTCGGTGGGCAAGGTCTGTATTTCACTGGTATGATTATTTGGCTGCAGTGTTTGTTCCCTCTTTGGGAACTACAGATGTTATGCTACTAGTGGAGGCTTTGACTAATTTTACTCAACAGGCATTACAAGATTCTCAAAAAGCTCTTTCAGCTCTTGATGTTGAACAAGCACAGATTAGAAAGGTGGTTTTACAAAACAGATTGGCTTTAGATATTCTGACAGCTACACAAGGAGGAACTTGTGCCATCATTCACACTCAGTGCTGTACATATATATCTGATATGAGCACTAATGTTACTCATTTTACTAAACACATGAACAAGATGATTGGGGCCATGGATACTCCTGAAGCCTCAATTGCCTCACTTTGGGAGACGTTAACTAGTTCCCCATAGTGGAAAGCTATCTTAATTGCAATAATTCTGATTGTTTTGTTTTTGCAGTTTGATCTCTGCAACTGTAACTGTGTAACTGGATTTGTTTCTAGTTGCTTGAAAGCTTTTAAGTTACAAATGGTTGCTCAAACTCCTGCTATCACTGTAGCTTCTTCTGACTACTATTTGGGGCCCCTGGATCAGACATCCTCAGTATGAGGATTAGGAGAATATGTTGCCTCACCAATTTAGGGACAATGCCCCTTGTCAGCTCAGAAGCAGTTATGGAATGAGAACGACACCCCTTTTCCCTAGGCAACATAATTCTCCTAAAAAAAAGGGGGGGAATGAGAGGGTAACAGGCAGGAAGGCCAGGCCCAGGGGTCTCCAAACGGAGGAAATAGGCTGCAAGTGCCAGACATTTTTATCTCTCTTAAGCAGCAGGAGGAAACAAACCAGCGATATGTTTTTTCTTCTCTATACAAATTTAAAAGGAGGTTTCTCTTAAAATGTTGTGTTGCCATGACACTGGATTTCACCTGGATTTCACTATTCTCAAACCTTGAGTAAACCAACACATTTTTTTTTTTTTTAATGGAAATGTTTATCGTAAAGCTATGTTAATTTACCCCAGACTCTGTAAGTTCCACCAAGTGGCTCAACCTACTTACTCAGGTATTGTTCCCTAATCTATGTAAATGAAACTATTTGTGTGGTAATCTGCCCTTCTACAAGATTCAAGTCAATCGTTTTATGGCTGGGGATGAATTATCTGGTGCTATTCTAAATTTTAAGACATTCCTTTCTTTTCATTAACAGACCGCATGTGACTATATAACATACAGCTGCTGACTAGAAGGGGGGTACTCTTTTGCCCCCTTCTGATGCCTATGTCAGAAGCTTTCTTTATCTCCTTTATACTTTAATAAAACTTTATTACACAAAAGCTCTGAGAGATCCAGCCTTGTCTCTGGCCCCGGATTGAATTTGTCTCCTTCAGAGGCCAAGAATCCCGGCGTCTTATCATTCAGCAACAACCTTTCACTCTGGTCCACTAAGAGCCATTGTACCAAAGGGGGGGAGGGGCGGGAATCATTGTACTTTCAATCTGAGTAACCTTTAACCTCAGAGATGCTCTTGAAGCCAGAGCTCCATCTAACTTCCAAATGTTTAATTCCTAGCAAGGTTAGGTGCTTCCTGTCTACCAATCCAAGTTTAGGACCTAAGTAATAGTACGCAGTAATAGCATAGATTACACATCCCTTGAAAGCCTATGATGCAACAGATTAGGTTAGCACTTCATTTCCAAGGAGTTATGAAATGGTCAAAGAGACCAAAAACTTTGACCAAGAAAGGAGAGTTCGGTCTACATGTTTTGCACATTTCTGGTCGGCCCCTGAAGGAGATGGTGTGTGCCTCTCAGCATTAGCAGTTCGGTATAAACCCCCGACAGATTTCTGCCATAAACTGTATGAGGTCACTGTGGAACCACAGATCAGGGCTCCTCACTTGAGTCATGCAGCGTGTTTCATTCATTCACGCAAGCACACCGTAGTTAGTAAAGTACAGCAGAAAACGTGTTTGGTAGGAGAACAAAGAACTAGAGCTCCAAGCATACTTACCTTGTCATGAAGAATCCCAGACAAACCTCCAAGATGAAAAGTTGTTGCTGAGCCTCAAAAAGACACCAGGATTCTTGGCCTTTAGAGGAGAAAAATTCAATCTGGGGCCAGAGATGAGGCTTGATAGCTCAGAACTTTGTTTAATAAAGTTTTATTAAAGTATAAAGGAGATAGAGAAAACTTCTGACATAGATATTATAAGAGGGTAGAAGGAATAACCTCTTGCTAGTGTTAGCAGTGGTGTTATATACTCTCCAATGAATCAAAAGAATGCCTGGAGGTTGTAAAGACCTCACCAGACCTACTCCCATAATTTACATTTTAAGATAACAGATTAGCCAGAAGGTTTAATCTGGAGACTGCCCTCAGACAGGATACATTATTGTTATATAATCCTAAGGAATGCAGAGGAAAGAAAAAAAAAAAAAAAGTTTGTCCTTTCTTCCTCCTTGAGAATTCCAGACCTCTCTCTCCTTGGGCACCCCTAGACTTCTTATCAACTGTCCTAGGAAATGACTCTCTCAGACTGCAGCATTCCAGATCCCTGTGTCCAAAACCAACTCCAGGAGTTTTCTTGAACTCCTGTCCATTATGTTGGTAATGCCATCCAACCGTACATCCTCTGTTGTCCCCTTCTCCTCTTGCCTTCAATCTTTTCCAGCAACAGAGTCTTCCCAAATGAGTCAGTTCTTCACTTCAGGTGACCAAATATTGGAGTTGCAGCTTCAGCATCTGTCGTTCCAATAATTATAACAGATAATCTTTATACTAATGATATATGGGTATATCACACACACACACACACACACGTTCATATCATCAAAGAGTTAGAGTTACCTAATATTGGAATTGTTTCTCTGCCTTTAGGCTAACATGAAGTGTAAAGCCTGCCAAATATGACCCAGAATTATAATCCAAGAATAAATATCCAGTAGTAAATATTCAAATAAATCAAAAAGATAATAAGACCACGAAGGTAAGAGAAAACCTAAATGAAAATACCAAGCAGTGAGCCAAACATAGAGGTGCAGAACATTCCACCGAATAAGAACAGAAGAATACACATCTGTCTCAACTGCACATGGAATAATCTCCAGAATTTTCCTGAGAATTAGGTTTATATTAAGCCATGGAATAACTGTTAATAAAGTAAATCATATCAAATATGGTCTCTGGCATTTAAGTCATGTAAATTGAAATCAACCATGGGAGGAAAATTTGAAAAATGCAATATGTGTAAAATTAAACAACACATTCTGAAGGGCCCGATGAGGCAAAGAATAACTCACAGGAGAAATGAGAATATATTCTGAGATGAATCCAATTGAAAACACAATGTAGAACGTCATCAGATACAGCAGATGATGAGCCCACATATATTTAAGCTTACGTTAAATGAAAGATCTCCAATCCTGGGAAGAAGCTAATGTCTTCCTCAGAAGCTGGGAAAAAAAAAAAAAAATGAAATTCACAGCAAACAGAAAGAGGATATCAATAAATATTAGTATGGGTATAAGGTAATATAAAAGTAAAAGAATAGAGAAAACTGACAAAAGACCAAACTAGTATAAAGAATATCAGGTAAACTAAGCAAACTAACATAGAAGATTTAGTTACTGAAATGAAAATGAATAACATGCCATTGCTACTAAACATACTAAATAAAGAGGAATTTTAGGTATTTAGGACATGTATTTCTTTCAAAAAAGTCTCAAGCTATGTGAAACATTTAAATTGCTAGAATAACAGAGTGAATAAAATAATTTTAAAAACTGGGGAAACAAACAAACAAAAAAACTATAGATTCATAAAAAAAGAGGTTGAATTGATTATCCCATTGTATGTAAATAAGCCCATAGAACCGGATTTTTTTTTTTTTTTTTTTTAATGCTATACTATACTGAATTTTTTGCTGAGCATGTCTTTGGCAATATACAAAAGGAACACGTATACTATATATGTTAAGTCACTACACTGTTTTCTGACACTCTGCATCACATAGCCTGTCGTCCTTCGTGTATTCTCAATCCATGGGATTCTCAAAGTGAAGAAATAGGAATGGGTTACCATGCTTTGTTCCAGGAGATCTTCGCGACCCATGGGTCAAATCTGCATCTCTTATGACTTCTGCATTAGAAGGCAGGTTCCTTAGTATTAGTGCTACCTGGGCAACTATTAGTTTATATATATGCACACACCTACACATGAATGTGCATATGTATATGTTGAAAGTTTAGGTATATAATTTTGCTGTCTATGGGTAGCAGTATCTATTTTGTAGGAGGTATATAACTGCATATATATATATGCTGCATATATAACTGCATATATATATATATATATGCTGTATATATAACTGCATATATAACTGTGTACTTTTGCAGGATCTGATGATTTGCTAAATGTGCTTTCACTTACATTCACCTCAGAGAATTATCTAATTTCCCTTGTGACTTACACTTTGAAAAACTGGTTCTTTAGGAATGTTTTGTTTAATTTTCCACACATTGTCAAATTTCCAAAAATATATCCCATTTTGAACTTTTAACACCACTTCTTGGCTTTCAGAGAACCTACTTGGTATGGTTTAAAATACTGAGACTTGTATTATGCCTTAATGTAAAGCCTATTTTTGAGAATATTCCACAGAATGTTCATATATATATATAGACATATATATATGTTTATGTGTGTGTGTATAAACATATATGAGTAGAGATAAATATATGCACAGTATATGTATATATGCCCATTTAAACATATCAGTGTAGGTGCATAAATGTAAATATAAATACATAAAAATAAATACATAAATATAAAAAATGTAAATATATATATATATATATATATATATATATATATATAAAATCAAAGAATCCCATATTTCATAAAGAAACTGTGGTCCCAGATTTTCATTTGTGAAACAGAGATAATTCCAATTCCATATTGTTTCTTTGTGACTTTAATATATATATATATATGTATATATATATATATATATTTAATTGAAGGATAATTGCTTTACAGAATTTTGCTCTCTTCTGTCCAAACTCAACATGAATTGGCCATAGGTATACGGTATATTTGCTCCCTTTTGAAACTCCCACCATTTTCCATCCTGATCCCACCACTCTATGTTGATGCAGAGGCCCTGTTCGAGTTTCCCAATCCATAGAGGAAATTCTCACTGGCTATCTATTTTACATATGATAAGGTAAGTTTCCATGTTACTCTTTTCATTAATCTCACCCTCTCTCCCTTTCCATCCTGTCTTTTAATCTATTATCTCTATTTCTCTATTGTTGCCCTGTAAATAGGTGCTTCAGCACCATTTTTCAAGATTCCATATGTATGTATTAGAATACAGTATTTGTCTTTCTTTTTCTTACTCATGTCAGTCTGTGTAATAGGTTCACGGTTCATGCACCTCATCAGAACTGATTCAAATGTGTCCCTACTGATGACTGAGTAATATTCCTCTCTGTGTATACAGCACAATTTCTTTATCTATTCATCTGTCGATGGACATCCAGGTTGCGTCCATGTCCTAGCTCTTGTAAATAGTGCTGCAATGAACAATGCTATACACGTGTCTACTTCAGTTTTCGTTTCTTCATGGTAGATGTCTAGGAGTGGGTTTGCTTGTCATATGGTGGTTTTACTGCTAGTTTTTAAAGGAATCTCCACACTATCTTCCATGGGGACTATATCAATTTACATGTCCATCAAAAGTGGAAGTGTGAGGTGTTATCTCATTGTAGTTTTCATTTGCATCTCTCTAGTAATGATCATTGTTGAATAGCTTTTCATGTGTTTGTTAGCCATCTGTATATATTCTTGGAGAAGTGTCTGTTTAGGTATTTATCCAACGTTTTGATGGGGTTGTTTGGTGTTCTGAGTTGTATGAGCTGCTTGTAAATTTTGGAAATTAATCCTTTGTCAGTTGTTTCATTTGCTGTTATATTCTCGATCCTAAGGGTTTCTTTTCACTATATTTATAGTTTCCTTTGCTATGCAAAAGCTTTTAAATTTAATCAGCCCCCACTTGTTTACTTTTGTTTCTATTTGTGTTACTCTAGGAGGTGGGTCATATATGATCTTTGATTTATGACATCAAATTTTGGCCTATGTTTTCCTCTAAGAGTTTTGTAGTTTCTGGTTTTACATTCAGATCTTCAATCCATTTTGAGTTTATTTTGTACCTGGTGCTAGGAGGTGCTATAATATCATTCTTTTATAAATAGTTGTCCTCTTCTCGCCACTCCATTTATTGAGGAGGCTGTCTGTGCCCCATTGTATATTATTGTCACCGTTGTCAGAATTAAGTTATGCATAGGTGTATGGGTATATTTCTGTGCTTTCTATCTTGTTCCACTGGTCTATATTTCTGTTTTTGTGCCAGTACTCTTCTCTTTTGATGATTGTAGCTCTGTAGTATAAGCTGAAGTCAGGAAGGCTGATTCCTCTAACCTCATTGTACTTTCTCAAGACTGCTTTGGCTATTTAGGGATCTCGTGGGTTTCCATATAAATTGTGTGTGTTTTTTTTTTTTTTCCTTCTAGTTCTGTGAAAATGCCATTGAAAATTTCATGTGATTGTAATGAATCTATAGATTGCAATTTCTATATATAGCCATTACTATAGATAATCATTTTCATAATATTGCTTCTTCCTACCCAGAAACATGGAATTTCTCTCCATGTTTCTGTCATCTTTCATTTCTTTCTTTAGAGACATAATTTTCTGTGTTCCATTCTTTTGTCTCCTTAGGTAAGTTTATTCCTAGATATTTAATTCTTTTTTGTGTAAAGGTGAATGGGATTAATTCCCTAAATTTTCTTTCTGATTTGCCATTGTTAGGATATATAAATGAAAGGGATCTCTCTCTATTCATTTTCTATCCAACAACTTTGCTAAATTCACTGATTAGCTCTAGTCATTTTCTGATACTATCTTTAGGGTTTTCTATGTACAGTATCATGTCTTCTGCACACAGTGAGAACTTTGCTTCTTCTTTTCTGATCTGGATTTCTTTTATTCATTTTTCTTCTCTGTAGCTAGGATTTCCAGAGGTACAGCAATAATAGTGAGAGTGAAAACCCATGTCTTGTTCCTGATCTTAGGATGAAAGCTTTCAGGTTTTTACCATTGAGAATAATGTTTGCTGTAGGCTTATCATATATAACTTTTTCCTTGTTGACATGGATTCCTTATATCCCCATTTTATGAAGAATTTTAATCATAAGTGGGTGCTGAATTTTGTCAAAGCCCTTTACTCTTCTATTGAGATTCTCATATGGTTTTTATCTTTCAGTTTGTTAAATGGTGTATCACATTGTTTCATTTGCATATATTGAAGAATTTTTGCATCCTTGGAATAAACCCAACTCGATCATGGTGTATGAGATTTTTTATGTGTTGCTGAATTCTGTTTGCTAAAGCTTTGTTAAAGACTTTTCCATCTATGTTCTTCAGTGTTACTGGCCTGTAGTTTTCCTTTTCTTTTATTACTATTGTGTGTGTGTGTGTGTGTCTTGCCTTTGGTTTTCATATGAGGGTGATGGTGGCCTATATAATGAGTCTGAAAGTGATACTGCCTCTGAAATTTTTTGAAAGGTTTTTCGAATGGTAGGCATTAGCTCTTCTCTAAAAGTTTGATGGAATTCTCCTGTGAAGATTTCTGTTTCCTCGGTTTTTGCTTTTCAGAGATTTTTGATCACAGCTTTGATTTTATTGCTTGTAATTGGGTCGTTCATAATTTCCATTTCTTCCTGGATCAATCCAAGAGGAAGACATAACTCTTGTACATATCTATGCACCCTATACAGGAGCACCCTTACAGATAACACAAACACTAACAGACGTAAAAGGTGAAATTGACAGTATCACAATAACAGTAGGAGATTTTAGCACTCCATTCACACCAATGGACGCATCATCAAAACAGGAAATTAATTAGGAAACAGAAGTCTTCCGTGATGCATTAGATGCGATGGATCTCATTGATATATTCAGGACATTCTATTCAAATACGCAAGAATACACCTTCTTCTCATTTGCGCATGGAACATTCTCCAGGATAGACCACATCAAACATCTTCTCCAACCACAATTCTATGAGACTGGATGTCAAATAAAAGAAAGAAAATTGTAAGAAGCACAAGCCTGTGGAGATGAACCAACTCATTTCTAAATAGCCATCAGGTTACTGAAGAAGTCAGAAAGAAAATCCCCAAATTTCTGGAAACAAACAACAATGAAAACATGACAACTCAAAATCTATGAGATCCTGCAGGGCAGTTCTAAGAGAAGAGATTACAGCACTGCATTCCTACCTCAAGAAATAAGAAAAACATTGAATAGACAGATAATTATACACCTAAAACAGATGAAAAATAATAATAAGAAAAACAACAACAACAACATCAAATCCAATATTAGTATAAAGGAAAACGAACTATAAAGATCTTAGCAGAAATAAATAAAAAAGTAATAAAATAAATAATAGTAAATGTAAAAAAACACAAAAACTAGAAGCTGGTTCTTTGAGAAGATTAACAAAATTGAGAAACCTTTAGCCAGACTCATCAAAGAAAAAGGAGAGAACAATTAGATCAACAAAATTAGAAATGAAAAAGGAAAAGTTACAACAGATAGCTCAGGAATACAAGGGAGTAAAAGAGACTACTGTGAACAACTATATGACAATAAAATAGATAATCTGGGAGAAATGGACAGATTCTTAGAAATGCTCAGTTTTCCAAGGCTGAACCAAGCTCTCTGCATCTTAAGAAAACCAATGCCAAGATTTTAAAATGCAAAACATAGAGAAGTATGTATTCAATGTAAGAAAATCACAACCCAGATTTTCACATAGGACAAATAGAGAGCTCCACATTTCATGTAAAAAAAAAAAAAAGCATCCAAATTTTGTAAAGTGAAATACAGAACACTCAGAACATCATGGAATAAACACATCAATATTATTTTCATATACAAAATGTAGAGAATTCAATATTTAATTGATTAAAATTATCATCTTTAATTTCACATGTAAAATATACAGAATTCCAGGCTTTTGTTTGTCACATTGATGCACAGATTTTGCCGTCTGAAATATAGAAGGCATAGATGTTGGTGGGGACATATTTTCATATGTGATATAGATAATACTCAGTTTCATGTGGTAAAACTTGAACAGAGATTTTCATATGTGATATAAGGAGTATTTCATATATCATGTAAAAAATGGGTGTCCAGATTTCAAACATGAAATATAGACAATTCATATTTCATGTGGTAAAATAGGCACCAGTATATTAATATATGAAACATAGAAAGCAATTCCATATATTTTTAAGGAGTATGTGGGCCGATTTTTCCATATATGAAACATAAAAAAAATTATATTTCATGTATGAAAATCTGTTAGCACGTTTCTGTGTGAGAAATGTATACTTTTCATTATTCATGTAGGAAAAATCTGTTCTGAGCTTTCTCCATATGAATTACAGAATATTATGTATTTATATCAGAAAATCTTAATACACACTTTTTAATATTAAATATCTGGAATTTCACATATCAAGCAGAAAAATATATGCTTAGATTATCATCTGTACACATTATTCCATATTTGATTTATGAAAATTAGTTATTTTTATTTCCACACATGAAACATACAGCATTAAATATTTGACATTTGAAAATACATGCCTAGAAATCCCTTGCTATTACCTTAATATGAAAAGTATAGGGAATTTAATATTGCCTGTAGGAAAATTGAATGTCCATATTTTGAGAGGTTAAACACAGAGAAGTCCACATATCATGATGGAAAATATGCACACACATATTCATAAGTGTAATATAAAGAATTAATGTTTCATTCCATTATGCACTGAATTCCATATTTCATGCAGAAAAATCTGTAGCTAGACTTTCAAATGAGAAAAGTAGAGAATTCCACCTCAATAAATGTTTACGGTAGAAATAATAGCATTCGTATTTTCAAGTGTGAAATCTAAAGATTTCCATATTTCGGAAAGAACATCCTGTGCTCATATCTCAAGAATGGAAATATACAGAATTCCATGTTTCAAGTAGGACAATCTACACCCAGCTCTTCATAGGTGACATGTAGCAAACTGCATGTATGATGGAGCAAAATCAGTGCCAGATTTCATATATGGCATACAAGATTTCACTAATTCATTCAAGAATACCTGAGGTAAAGCTCAACATTCAGGAAATTAAGAGCATGGCATCTGGTCCCATCACCTCGTGACAAATAAATGGGGAAACAGTGGCTGATTTTATTTTTCTGGGCTCCAAAATCACTGTGGATGGTGATTGCTGACATGAAATTAAAAGACACTTTCTCCTTGGAAGGAAAGTTATGACCAATCTAGACAGCATATTAAAAAGCAGAGACATTACTTTTCCATAAAAGGTCCCTCTAGCCAAGGTATGGTTTCCCTAGTGGTCATGTATGGATGTGAGAGTTGGAGTATAATGAAGATGAGTGTCAAAGAATTGAAGCTTTTGAACTGCGGTGTTGGAGAAGACTCTTGAGTGTCCCTTGAGATGCAAGGAGATCCAATGGGTCCAAGCTAAAGGAGATCAATCTTGGGTGTTCATTGGAGGGACTGGTGTTGGAGCTGAAACTCCAATAGTTTGGCCACCTGATGTGAAGAGCTGACTCATTTGAAAAGACCCTGATGCTGGAAGGGACTGAGGGCAGGAGGAGAAGGGGACGACCGAGGAGGAGATGGTTGGATGGCATCACCAACACAATGGACATAGGTTTGGGTGGATTCCAGGTGTTGGTAATGGACAGGGGGGAACTGGAGGTAAGATTTCCAATTTGAAACATGAGTTCAGTTCAGTTCATTCACTCAGTCATGTCTGACTCTTTGAGACCTTGGACTACAGTACACTGGGCTTTCCTATCCATCTGCCACTCCCAGAGCTTACTCAAACCCATATTCATAAAGTCGGTGATGCCATGCAATCATCTCATTCTCTGTGGTCCCTTTCTCCTCCTGCCTTCAATCTTTCAGAGCATCAGGATCTTTTCCAGTGTGTCGATTCTTCACATGAGGTGGACAAAGTATTGGAGTTTCAGCTTCAGCATTAGTCCTCCCAATGAATATTCAGGACTGATGTCATTTACGATGGACTGGTTGGATCTCCTTGCAGTCCAAGGGTCTCTCAAGTGTCTTCTCCAACACCACAGTTCAAAAGCATCAATTATTCGGCACTCAGCTTTGTTTATAGTCCAACTCTCATATCCATACATGACTGCTGGAAAAACCACAGGTTTGACTGGAGGCATATTTCATGTAAAATTGATGCACTCATTTTTTTTTTATCTGAAATATGTACAGTTCATATATTATAAGTTAATCTGTACCCTGCTTTTCATATGTGAAAAGAGCAAAAATCCCAATTTTCCATTTTGAATAATTCCTTAGCAGGATTTCTTATGTCAAATATAGAGAATTCACTATTGCATGTAGGAGACTTTGCTTACAGATTTAAATATGAGCAATATAGAGAATTCGTTATTTCAGATGGAAACATCTACACCTAGATGGTGAAATATGAAATATATGGAATACCATATTTTTTTCGGCAATTTCCTTTTTTTTTTTTATTTAATTATTTTAACTGAAGGATAATTGTTTCACAGAACTTTGTTTTCTGCCTAACCCTCACATTCATTTGAGAATGCCGTATTTCATGCAAGAAACTATTTGCCTTAATTTTTATACCTGAAATAAAGAGAATGCCAAATTTAATGTAAGGTTACCTATACCCACATTTTCATGAATGAATTTAGAAAGATGGTGACGATAATCCCATATACAAGACAGAAAAAGAAACACATATGTATAGAACAGACTTTTGGACTCTATGGGAGAAGGCGAGGGTGGGATGATCTGAGAGAATAGCACTGAAACATGTATATTATCAAGCTTGAAACAGATCACCAGTCCAGGTTGGATGCATGAGACAAGTGCTCAGGGCTGGTGCACTGGGATGACCCAGAGGGATGGGATGGGGAGGGAGGTGGGAGGGAGGTTCAGGATGGGGAACACATGTAAATCCATGGCTGATTCATGCTAATGTATGGCAAAACCCACTACAATATTGTAAAGAAATTAGCCTCCAACTAATAAAAATGAATGGGGGGAAAAAAAAGAAAAGAAAAGAAAACAGCTGATGCTATTTGTGACAACTATTAAGGTATGAGGTTTGACCTGAAACTTGAATTTTGGATAATTTTTTTCTGCTGCCATCAGCTTTAAAGCCTCCCTCTCCGTGAAGATTTTTCAGTGACATCAATGATAGTGTTAATAAATATGATGTTTTGATATTGTATAACAACGAGTCAACATTTGTAAGTCTTGCAACTTCTGGGAAACTATTTTCCAAAGGACCTATGTAAGATGTTACAAAATCATGAATGGGTTTTTTAAAAGTTTTGTTCAAAGTAAAAGACAGACCAATGGGTTTTAATGAAACCCCATACAGAAGTTCACTGATAAGACTTCAGTTTCAAGTTGCAACTAATCTTTAAGAAATTCCTGACTGTCTTGAATCTTTGTGTAATATCAAATAATGCCCACAATTTCATTGAAATATTATTAAAAACCCACTTTCCAATTGTGAAAAAAAAATAATTCTGGAAATTCCATCTATCACACAGGGAAATCTGAACGCAGATTTTCAAATGGGAAATAAAAATAATTACCCATTTTATGTAATAATAAGTGCACTCTGATTTAGATCAAGGAAATACTGAGAATTTTATATTTAATGAAGGAAAATGGACACCCAGATTTTCTAACGACATATTTGCAGAATTTCACAGCATCATGTAGTAAAACCTGCACACAAATTTTACTGCATGCAGTTTTACTGAACTTCAGATTTCATGCAGGTAAAAATGACATCCAGATTTTCATATGTGGAATAAACAGATCTTCATATTTCATGTGGGAGCATCACAACCTAGAAATTCAAAAGTTATGATAATGATTTACCTGTTTCATGTAGAAATATTGGCACCCAGAGTTTCAAGTGTAAATATAGAGTTTTTCATATATCATGTAGTGAAATCTTCACCCAGACTTTCATAAATATAACATAGAGAATACTACATTTCAATAGGGAACTATGGGACCACATTTTCATACATGAAACATAGGTGAATGTATTTTGCCCCATTCAGCCCAGATGTTAATTTCTGAATCATGGAAAACTCCATACTTTATGTATGAAATCTGACACAAAATTTCCTATGTGATTAACTGAGATTTCAAATTCCATATGAGAAAATTGTCTCTAGAATTTCAAATGCAAAATATAGAGGATTTCACATGTCATGTCAGATCTTCCTTCAAATTCTCTTTGCTGATATATAAGGAATTTCACAGCTGAAGCAATTTTCATATATGAAATAGAAAATTCCATATTTATTATAGGAAAATTGATGCCTGTTTTTTAAATGTTAAATACACAGTATTCCATATTCCTTGAGGGAATGTCAGCACACAAATGTTCCAACCAGAAACACAAAAAATCCACTACTCATGTTGAAAACCTGTGACTGTGTTTTGATATGTGAAATGTAGATTTTCATATTCCCTGTATACAAATCTGCATTCAGATTTTCATAACTGTAATATAAAGAATTGCATATTTCATGCAGTAAAATTTTTTCATATCTTATATACTATGAATTTCATATCTCAAGTTAGAAAATCTTCCCCCAGCTTTTTTTATGTGAATTATGGAGAATTTCACATTTCATGTTCTAAAATCTTCACCTAGATTTTCATATGTGAAACTGAGAACTGCTTAGCTGAAGGACTATCTGGTGTCAGACTTTAATACAAGAAACAGAAAATTCGATCATGTGCCCATTATCACAAGTGAAATGTTTCACATAAGGATATGCATACCCAAATTTTCATATTTGAAATGTACAATATTCCTTATTACATGTAAACCGTTTTATTAAATTGTGTTTCCTGAAATATTCAAACTCTCATAGTTTAAGAAGTAAAATCATCCAGATGTTCATAAATGAAGTAGAGAGATACCCATATTTCAAAAAGTAGTGTCTAGTTTTGTTTTTTTTTTTTTTGTTGTTGTTGATTGCCAGGAGCTAGCACACGAGATCCTACCCACGACAAGGTCATGAGGGAGAAAGCCTGATGGGCGAGGTGGACCAGGTTTTCAGGGATTCTGAAAAGCTGCCCCAAAGCTGCCCCCAGCGCTCACCTTAAAGATGGTGTCTGTTCTTCTGATGCTTGCTTTAATAAACTACTCCCTAATTTCTGTGACACAGCCACAAGGCCTTCCCCCATCTCTTCCCAAATAAGAATCAATTTAGAACTTTAATCAACAAGTTTCCCAGGTGGTGGTATTTTATGAGATTATCCAGGGTGAAAGGAGTGTTTTAATTTAAACTCCTTTGCTGGTATTTTAGTTTGTTTTGCAAATGCATTTATGCCTTTGGTACTAATATGCATGATTGCTTCTAACACCCTAATCATAAAATAACATAAAGAACCTGATCATATAAAGACCCTAATAGACATAGAGCCCTTTGGAGAGTGAGGAAGCCCTATTAAGAAAACATAAGAAAAATTATTCTAAAAGTGGTTGTTGGGTTAACGTTTGCTTGCTGTGTTTTGCTTGCTGTGTTTTTGCTTTTAATGTGCTAAGGTTATGTTATAGAAACCATTGTTAATATAGTTAAAGATCTAGAGAAATAAGAACTTAGCCCTAGTGTGGTAACAATGAGATGGTTGCTAATTGTCAGCCAGGAGTGCGAGGCAGAGGGTGCCTCACTGAAACCGCAGAGTCTGTGTGGGGTAAACTTCTTAGACAAACACAACTGACAACTTCTGCAGAAGGATTAATTTTTGTGCTAACAAGGTTATACTTCCACTCTGTACTGTTGCCCTATGAGACTGCTACCTTTCAGTTAAGGTCACCATAGAAACAGAAAATAGGTTTACATTCACCTGACCTGCATAAAATGTTAATAGGCCCCAAGGCCAGAAGACAATGTACAAGACCCTCATAAACAAAGAAGTATGCAGAAAACACCCTGGTTTTGTGAAGGACAAGCTGATGTAATGTTAAACTATCTTCCCCTTAGAAATGTACTAACTTAGGGTATAAAAGCTATGGTAAAAAATAAAGCATTGCCAGACTCTTCCAGACTCTCTGCACCCCCGTCTGGTCATTCTGTCTCTCTCTCTCTCTCTCCCTCGCAGACTGGGCCCTATCAAGGCTGGTCTCAGGTGTCTTCTATCTCTCAATGACGCCGTTCACCCTGAGGGTACCCCCTGGATCCTGCTGGGGCTGGACCCCGGCAGTTGATGATGATTTTTTCTTTTGTTTTTGTTTTTGAGATATAGAGAATTCTGTATTTCAAGTTGGAATATCACCTCCTGATTGACATATGTAATACAGAGTTGATATTTTTCAGTTGCTCAGCCATGTCCAGCTCTTTGCAATACCATGGACAGCAACACTCCAGACTTCCCTACCCTTCTTTACCCAAAGGGTCTCCAACACTTTGCTCAGACGCATGTTTGCTGAGTCTTGTGATTCCAGTACGTCCAACCATCTCAACTTCCGTTTCCCACTTCTTCTCTTGCCCTTAAAGTCTTTCCCATATCAGAGACAACAATATTTTATGACAAGGCAGAGCCTCAGTCTTTTCCCATGAGTCCTTTACATCAGGTAGCCAACATATTGGAGCTTCAGCATCAGTCCTTCCAATGAGTATTTAGGGTTAGTTTCTTTAGGATTGACTGGGTTGATCTCCTGGCTGTCCAAGAGACTCTCAAAACTCACTTTCAGCAAAACAGTTTCAAACCCTCAGTTCTTTGGCACTCACCCTTGTTTATAGTCGGACACTCGCCTACATAAATCAGTTCAGTTCAGTCGCTGAGTCGTGTTTGACTTTTTGGAACCCCATGGAACACAGCATGCCAGGCCTCCCAGTCCATCACCAACTCCTGGAGGTTGCACAGACTCATGTCCATTGTGTCTGTGATGCCATCCAATCATATCCTCTGCCATACCCTTCTCCCCCTGCTCTCAATCTTTACCAGCATCAGAGTGGTTTCAAATGAGTCAGTTCTTCGCATCAGGTGGCCAAAATATTTTGGAGTTTCAGCTCAACATTAGTCCTTCCAAAGAACTCTCAGGATTGATCTCCTTTAGGATGGACTAGTTGGATCTCCTTGCACTCCAAGGGACTCTCAAGAGTCTTCTCTAACACCACAGTTTGAAATCATCAATTCTTCAGCACTCAGCTTCCTTTATAGTCCAATTCTAACATCCTTACCTGATTACAGGGGGAAAAAATATCCTTTACTAGACTGACATTTTTTGGAAAACTAATGTTTATATTTTTTAATATGCTCTCTAGTTTTGTCATAACTTTCCTTCCAAGGACTAAGTGTCTTCTAATTTCATGGCTGCTGTCACCATATGCAGTGATTTGGGAGCCCCAAAATATAAAGTCTGCCACTGTTTCTAGTTTCCCCATCTATTTGCCATGAAGTGATGATCTTAGTTTTCTGAATGTTGAGTTTTAAGCTCACATTTTCATTCTCTTCTTTCATTTTTATCAAGAGGCTTTTTACTTATTCACTTTCTGCCATAAGGGTGGTGTTATCTGTATATCTGAGGTTACTGATAATTCTCTGAGCAATCTTGACTCCAGCTTCTGTTTCATCTAGGACAGCATGGCTCATGATGTACTTCGCATATAGGGTAAATAAGGAGAGTGACAATATGCAGCCTTGATGTGTTCCTTTTCCTATTTGGAACCAGCCTGTTCTTCCACGTCCTGTTCAAACTGTTGCTTCCTGACCTGCATTCAGGTCAGGTCAGGTGATCTGGTATTCACATCTCAGAATTTCCACAGTTTATTGTGATCCACACAGTAAAATTCTTTGGCATAGTCAATTAAGCAGATCTATCTATCTATCTATCTATCTAGATATATTTTTTTTCCTGGAACTCTCTTGGTTTTTCAGTGATTCAGTGGATGCTGGAAATTTGACCCCTCAGTCCTCTGCCTTTTCTAAAACCAGCTTGAACATGTGGAAATTCATGGTTTAGGTATTGGTGAAGCCTGGCCTGGAGAATTTTGAGTGTTACTTTACTAGCATGTGAGATGAGTGCAATTGTGTGGTACTTCAGGCATTTTTTGGCATTGCCTTTCATTGGGATTTGAAACCCTATAGGGAAAACTGACCTTTTCAAGTATTGTGGCCACTGCTGACTTTAGCAAATTCACTGGAGTGGTGACCAGCACCTGCACAATGCTGGAGTAGCCAGCGGGTGAGAGGAGATATCCCACATCCAAGGAAAGAGAAACCCCAGTAAGATGGTAGGTGCTGAGAGAGGACATCAGAGGGCAGACAGACTGAAACTACAATGGCAAAAAAGTAACCAGCTGAATCACATGGGCCATAGCTTTCTCTAACTCGATGAAACTAAGCCATGCCATGTAGGGCCACCCAAGATGGATATCCATATATATCCAGTGGTGGTGGGGGGGGTGGGTGGGTGGGGGACTAGCTTTGCCTAAATGGACTTCTGTCGGCAAAGTGACATCTCTGCTTCAGCCCATTGTGTCTAGGTTTGTTATATCTTTTCTTCCCCAGAATGAGAGCCTTTTATTTTCATGGCTATAATCAGCATCCCCAGTGATTTTGGAGCACAGGAAAACTGTCTGTTGCTATTTCCATTTTTAACCTTTCTATTTGCCAAAACTCTACTTTTTAGTCTTTGTCCTGCATCATTTTGTACCCCATGTCCAAACTTGCCTGTTACTCTGGGTATCTCTTGACTTCCTTCTTTTACATTCCAGTCAGCTAGGATGAAAAGGACATCTCTTTGGGTGTTAATTTTAGAAAATCTTGTAGGTTTTCCTAAAATGATTCAAGTTCCCTGGTGGCTTCAATGGAAGAGAATTGAAGTACAGAGACTTCCATTCTTCATCTAGGATAATTTACACCCAGATTTTCACATGAAATTAGGAAATTCCATATTTGCAATAAGAAATACAACCTTTCTGAATTTCAAATTTGAATTATACAGAATTCCAGCTTTCAAACAGACTTGGCACTTAGATTTTCATATGTGAAATATAGAGAATTTATATTTCATTTAGGAGTAGAAGCCATAATTTTGCTATTTGAAATATAGGTATTCCATATTTCAAGTAGTAAAATTGGCATCAGAATATTTGAAGAAATATAATAATTTCATGTTTCTAGGAAGAAAGTTATGTGCCTAAAGTTTCAAAGGTCAAACACAGAGAAATCCATATTTCATGTGGGAAAATCTATATTAAGATATTCACTTGTGAAATAAAGAAAAGTTAATATTTTATATAGGAAAATCATGACCCACATTTTCCTGAATGAAATATAGAGAATTCATTATTTGATGGATTACATCTCTGCCTAGATTTTCATATGTGAAATATAGCTTATTCTATATTTAATAGAGGAAATCAGTGCCCCAATTTACATATGTGAAAAAATCAAAATTCCATCTTTTGTGTGCTAAAATCAATGGCCAGATGTTTATAAGGGAAATATGAAGAATACCACATTTCACGGAGAAAAGATAACACCTAGTTCTTCATATGTGTAAAACATAAAATTCATAATTTCATGTGGGAAAACATCCATACAAATATTCATATGAAATACAGAGAATTCCAATTTTGTTGTGGTAAGTCTGTGCTCTCATTTTCACAGGTGAAATATAGAGAATTTCATATTTCATAGAGGAAAATTGCATGCATATATTCATATGTGAAATATTAAGTTCTATACTTCATGTAGAAAAAGTTTGCCCACATGTCAGTATGTGATACACAGAGAATTTCATATTTTGAGAGATTTCTCTCTAAGAAATGGAATTTTTTCTAAGATGAAGGATCACTGAACAGAGACAAATGAAGGGACAGCATTCCAATAAAGGCTGTAACTCACTGGTGTCAGAATAACTGAAGTCTGCCCTTTATTGTACAGAGGACCTTTCAAAGTGGTTCTGTTTTCTTCCAGCCTCCAGGTGAGAACACATCCCAGCCTGCCCTGTAACCCCAACCCTGTGAGTCCAAGAGCAGCGAGAGGATCAACCAAAACCATCCTTTCCAGAGTCCTGATATCCAGCTCTTCTGTGAAGAGCTTATAAAGAATGATGTTTCAAACTGGCAGTCTCTGCAGGTAGCAGCTGCTTATGCTACAGTGCCGTCACTCTCTCCCAAACCTTACAGAAGAGGCAATGTGTGCTCATTTGCTGGTCATGTAGGGACAAGAATGCCCCTGCACTTGAGAAGGACAGAAAGTTCTTTAATGCTGGGTGTCCAAGGGACTGTGCATACCCTCCCTAATGTGCCTTCTGATTCCCAGCTCCTTTATGTCTTCCATGAAACAAGCATACATCCAGGTGTTTCCTCCCTGCCTCTTCCTTCTGCCCAGGGATCCAGGTTGGAGCAGTGTGCATTCACTTACACCTTGCTCCTTTTGTAACTTCCTTGGGCTTGTTACCCTAGTGTTAGTGCTTCTGCTACCCCATAGTCTATGTAGCTTACACAGGCT
>NC_057420.1:1873728-1914154 GCF_019320065.1 Cervus canadensis
ATTTCCCCCGAGGTTTATCTCCTACATCAGGAAAAGGCCAAATAGATACTCAATCATCCAGAGTGTGACAGGCCTGTGTCAGATACAGTATCCTGAGAAGGTATGCATGGATCCAAAGAGTCTCTGCTGAAAGAAGGTGCTGAATGTGAGGTCAACAAGGGGAGGGGGACTCCCTTCCCATCAGCTCTGTAGTTTACTAACCCATACACATGGAGTCCCACCATAGATGACACTCTGGTAACCCTGTCCAGCCAGGGCACAGAGCTCATGCCTCCCTTGTGCAGAAAGCAGCATTTCCCTGACAAATGTTCCAAGAGGGCTTGATTCCAGCCCAGACCTCAGTGATATGCTACATGCCAAGGCTATCTTTCTGCTGCTGTCTCTATGGTGTAGTAGATTGGCCTACAGCTCAGACATCCCTCCCAGGATACAGAACCCACAATCCATGGACCCCAGTTAAAGGTTGGCCCAGGAGACATCCAAGATGCCCACTTAAAATCAAGGGACCCTGTAAGTGTCTCATAGTGTCAATTTCCTTCAGGACCACCATGACAAAATTCAGAGATTCTGCTCCAGTGTCAAAACACTCTGTCAGTTGTAGACACACCTTTGCCCCTCTGCCCTCCACAGTCAAGATCAACACTCCAGAAAATGGAATAAATTCACGGCAGAACTTCTGGCACATGTAGGGGAATAATAGGCAGGACAACTACACCCTAGTCCCTGGAGCCTGAAAAGCAGCAGAGTCTGAAACATTCCCGGGGCATCCCTGTCTATAACTGTCCCAGGGTCCCAACATGCAAACAGTCCACCATCCTTGCTTCCTCCCTGTTCCCTCCCTCACAGGCAAAATCTGGCAGAGGGACACACAAATATGCTTTCCTCACATTTCTGCACTGTTATGAGGTCTAGAAGTGCCCGGACTGATACGATGCTCACACCCCATCTCCTGGGATACCTGGCATCTCATGCTGAGAGTCTAGCTTAGCCAGTTATTTCTCTCACATGATGCCAATGTGTGCCACACTCAGGGAGGGTGTGTGCTGGCTGATGGGATGATCCTAGGCAGCACTAGCCCAGGAACTTCCCCTATCACCTTCTCACATGTGTGGAAAAAGTCTCTAGGGCAGCAGCCTCTCTGTGCCTCTTCCTGTCAGTCTGTGCCCTTTTCCAAAGGACCTTGGCCTCTTCCAAATCTTAGGTCCTTCCCTAGCCATGTCCATTTAATCTTTTAGTAAAATTATCACCTGGAATTCATATTTGAAATATACAAAATTCCGTGTTTTAGGTAGTAAAATCGGTACAAAGATTTTGGTATATTGGTATATATACAAAATATCCAGATGTCATGTGGGGAATTTAGCACCCAGTTCTTCATATGTAATATACATAATATTCATTACTTCACATAGGAAAACTTGAGCAGAGATTTTCAAATGTGCTATATAGAGTATTTCATGTTTCATGTAGAAAATGGGTGGACAGATTTCAAATTTGAAATATAGAGTATGTACTATTCCAAGTTGGAAAATTGGCACCTGTACTTTCATATGAGAAATTTAGACAGCTTATGTTCTGTGTAGGAATATCTGTTCCCAGATTACTATATGTGAAACATGGAAAATTACATATTTTTATCTTCATTAAGATCTTTGTATATGAAAAATAGAAAGTTTCATACATCAATATAGCAGAAAAATATGCTCTCAAATTATTATCTGTAAAATATGCACAATTCCATATTTCATTTGGGTAATCTGCACACATGAATCATAACTAAACATCATATTTCACATTTGAGAATGTATTCTTAAATTTTAATATATGAATTATTAATTACTTGATAATTAATATAGGATAATGAACGTCCATATTTTCAAATGTTAAGCACAGAGAATTTGATCTATCATGTATGAAAATATGCATGCCTATATTCATAGATGTAACATAAATAATTCAATATTGAATGCAGGAAGATATTTTCCCAGGTTTTCATACAATGTAATTCATATTGCATGCAGGAAAATCTGTGACTCTAGTTTCAAGTGTAAAATATCAAAAATTACTTATTCAATGTGGAAATAATGACACCAATATCTTCCTGTATGAAATATAGAGTATTCCATATTTAAATCAAGGAAATCTGTGCCCAGAATTTTTTTCTGTGAAATATAAAAAATAACCAAATTTCATGTAGGATAATCTGTACCTTGAAATTCATCTGCAAAATGTACAGATTTGGTGTCTCATGGATGAAAATTTGCCCCCAGATTTCCATATATGAACAACATATAATATATACTTCATGTTAGAATTTTTTAATGAATTTATTCATTTATTAATTAAAGGATAATTGCCTTACAAAATTTTGTTGTGTTCCATCAAACTTCAACCTGAAGCAGCTGTAGGTATACATATGTCACAACTTTATTGAAACTCCCTCCCATCTCTTTCCCCATCCCACCCATTTATATTGATGCAGAGCCCCTCTTTGAGTTCCCTGAGGCATACAGAAAGTTCCCATTGGCTATCTCGTTTACATATAGTAATTTAAACTTCCATGCTACTTTCTTCATACATCTCAACCTCTCCCCTCTTCCTTTGAGATCATTAAATAAGAAATGCATGAAGTTTTATACTTCAAGCAGGAAAATGTATGCTCAAATTCTCATAATGTAAAATACACAGAATTTCACATTCATGTAGGAAAAAGTGTGCACATATATCCGTATGGAAAATATCCAAGATTCTATATATCATGAAGAAAAATATACAGGGAGATTATTGAACATGAAACATTAGATTTCATATTTCTTTTTTGTTTGTTTCATTTATCTATATTAGTTGGAGGCTAATTACTTTACAGTATTGTAGATTTCATATTTCATGTACTGAAATCTGCACCCATATATTCACATGTGAAATATACAAAAATCCATAACTCATGGAAAAAATCATCATTCAGGATTTCATACACATGACCCAAGGCATTGAAAGTGAGTGCCCTTGAATATTACAGATGTTCCAGAAGAAAAAGATAGGGGAAGATGTGTCAGGGGCTTGAGGATGGAAGGGACACATGTGTACCTATGGCTCATTAATGTTGATGTATGGCAAAAGCCATCACAAACCAACTCCATCAACAGTCAGACTCTCAGCAGTAGCAAAAAACATATTACAAATTTTCTCCAGGGCACTCCTGGCCCTGAAACCTTGGGCTGGTTCATGAGCTTCAGAGCTTGAGGGAGACTAAAGACTGTGTCCTTCAGAGGCCACAGAGCTCTTGTCATATTCAAGAGCTCTTGCTAGAACCAGTCACTTCACTCCCCAGGCTGGCTCATGGTTCAGAGCTACATACAACCCCTACCATCCTTGAATTAATAGTTGTAGTGATCTACATGGGTCACAGTGTATGGGACCCAGCACCTCATTTGGATAGACAGAGGAGGTTGAGAGCCAGCTGTGTGCTGGACACCTCGTTCCCTCCTTGAAGATGGCTGGGAAGGGTAAGTAGATCTTGGTAACATCAGGAAACAGAGAACTGAGTGTTACTTCTTCTGCTGGGACAGGGCACTGATCAGAAGACTAAGATTGCATGCTGGGCACTAGAGGGCTCCCAAACAGGATAAGCAGCCTGTACAGGAAAGTCCTCCTTCCAACCAGCACCTTGAAGCGTGAAAGTCAAACTTTGGACTTTTCTGTTCAGAATATGGAATGATATTTGTTTCCATCGTTGTTTACAAGAAGGCAGTGACCTGGTCACGGCCCTACATCAAGAACAGAGGATCCAACAGCAAGATGTTTGCTGTCACACCCATCCCCTTGCCTTTCGTATATGTGGTTTTGCTGAAAGCTTTAGGGGAGTTTGGGATATTTAAAGGCATAAGCCACACATATCCTTGCATACAAACCTCTCAACTTTAAAATCCACTCTTTTCATGTTACTTGGCTTGAATATCTTGGGTACATGGGTATTCGTTAAAATGGTATCTTTTCTCTCAATTCTGTGTATGAGAGAATGCCTCATTCAAAACCACATTCTCTCATAAAAGTATGAGAAATTTATCATTTTCTTTAAAAATCAATTTAGCAAAAGCTGATAGCTACCCTATTAACCAATTGAATTTAAGGCAAAATAGTTGTTACAAGTGTTACCATCAGGTCTATTTGAGGACCACTTATTATTTTGAAAATTTGTTACACACTAATTTGCTAGCATACATATTATATATAATATATATATGAAATATAATTTTTTCTTTGCAATATTTTCATAATTTATCATGGGCTTCACATTATGCTTTAATATTTACCAAATAATATAAATGATTTACTTTCTTCATGTCTTTGTGTAATTTTTAATTTTGTTTTCATCTGTATTAACTTTGGAATGACTCACTGTTTCTCTTAACCAGTACTTGCTGGATGGGGAAGACCTGATTAGTGGGGTGAACTCTGGAAGACAAATGAATATATAGCAGTACCAAGTGGAAGGAAGAAAATTAATAACTTGAGATGCAGTCCATCTCATTAAAATATGTATGTAGAAGCCCTAATTCTCTGAATTTTGTATGTAGTCAAAATGTGACTAAGGCATAATCTGTTTCAGACACTATTTGGAAATAGAGCCTCTAAATAGGTAGTTGGGTCAATATGACAAGTCCTTTTTAAGAAAAGGAGATCAAATGAGACAACACAGAGACATTACTATGTGATGATGAAGCCAGATGATAACCCATCATAATCCAAAAGAGGTCTCAGAAGAATATAAAGCTGCAGACTCTTTGATTACATACTTGATTCCCAGAAGTTTGAGAGTACATTTATTGAAGCCACCTGGCATGGGGCACATTGTTATGGCAAACCTAGCAAAGCAATATACCCACTTTCTCATGAAAAGAGCCTTTCAGTCTCAAAAGAGGCCTCCTTTTCTTATCTAGGTTATAATGGAAATGAAACTGGTAAAGAACTCTCTTTCCTGTCAACTGACAATCCTCACAGATTCCTAAAGCTCCCTAAGATTTTTCACTCTTTCTTTAGAGATGCAGCTTCACTAGAACATATTATGATTTCTTGGGTAAAATTCACATAGGAAATATAAGAAGGAAGATAGTTTGCAGAAAGTGGTAGAACAAAAGAAGCACACCATGAAGGCAGCATGAACTTATCAAAAACATACAGTATTCTCCATTGACCCTTCCCAAAGATCTCTTTTGAAATCCATAGGAGGAAAAAGGGTAATGAACAAAACGTTGTTGCCTATTGCTTTAGTGATGTTACAAAGTTGGGATGTCATGGCAACCATGCCTCAATAAGCCATGCCTAAGCAACACACTAGGCTAAAATAGTCATGTGGCCACCTAGGGAAAGCATGACGAGTCCTCCAAACTGTTGGAGTCGCATGGGCCTTCCCCCAAAAAAGTTTTCCAGGTGTATTTTTGACACCATCTCAAGAATGGAAAAATTTATAGTTTATGGGCACCACTCCTATCACTGGTCCTCTGGATTGCTGAGAAGCCCAAGAGACCACCATCTTAGCCTCCAAACTTTATGACTGGGAAAAAAAAAAAAAAGACTACAATCCTGTCCAAACTGAAGGGCTCTGACCCATGGTGATGCACATGGCCCTCAACACCAGGAAGGGTGATTACGACAAGGAAAAATCACAGCTCCAGGCTATGTCACTGTTAACATATTCAGCCATACCAGGGACACATCCCAATTATTGATAGAGTGTAGACTTTACTTCATCTAGCAACTTGAGAAATTGTGCCAAGAAGATCACTCAAACTTTCTTTTTAGTCAAGCCTAACAGACAGACTCTGAACTGCAGCAAAACAGGCTCAACCCACATTCAACTGAGAATATTTGGAATTAACAATGTCAGGTAAAGGACACTGTTGAGGAAATGTAAACCCAAAGCAAAGTCATCTCAAACCATTTTGTACAGTTTCAGAGAGAGAATGTTCATCTTGTAGATAGCCCAGTTGACAGGATTTAAACTGCTAATAACATTCAATTTCACCACAAGGCAGTCCAGATTCCCTCTAAGGAGCTTAAGAAGCTTCATTGAAGGCTGTCTGCAGCCCCTAAATCCCATTCCTCAAATGTATCCATTCAGTCAGCAGAAAGTTCAAACTATGGACAATGGACAGGCTTTGGTGGAAGGTGATGAAGAGTGCAAGAACAAAGAATCTTCCCAGGGCAAGGGACAGGGTCTGCTACAGGTAGGTGGTAAGGTGGAGGGAGATGGTGAGGAGAATGATGGACATATTTCAGAGATAGAATCTGGAAGTTTGGGATTGTGGGGAGTGCTCCAGACCTGGCTATAGGTGTTGGCCATATTTCAAAATATAATAAGCTAATGTGGTCTCTGGCCTCAATGAACTTTCACAATCCTAATGCCTTGACATACTAGATGAGATGAAATGCAGTGCCACTGTACGGAAATATAGGAAATAGTACTGTGGAAGAGTGGTGGGACTTGCAGGAGACTGGCTCCTTCAAGCTTGTTACAACACTTAACATACTTAATAGAGCTGGAGCCAGGACTCTCCAATGTATACACTGTTTTCTTAGGCATATTTAAATTATGAAATCATATGTGGTTATGTATCTGGGGTTTCACTTTGTTTCTTTAGAATATTTCACTACTTATGCAAAAGGAAGATAGCACTAACTTAGAAGTCACATCTTTACATTAGGAATTTTCTATCACTTTTCCAATGCATCAATTGTGCTAAATGATTTCCTGCCACTAAATATGGCCCAATTTTTAGTAATCCTCCTGACATACCAGAGACACTTCAGTAAATATAAGGGAAGATACAATTCAAAGGCACAGATAAATCAAGTCTAATGAGAAATTAAAAAAACAAACAAACAAAAAAACCTGTAAATGGTTCATTTGTCATGGATATCAATAAGGCCCTTTTCCTTCCAGCTAGCTCTAATTAAGTACCTCTCTTAAGTCATACACTGCCTCCAGGTGATGATCTACCTTAATCTCATAGCTAAAGCACACATTTCAACTTCTTACTTAATCTCATGATAGGATTGCATATGTTTTCTATAGACACCCCATTTTGTTTGACAATAGTGATCAGTAGTATAGCACATTTCTTCTGACACCTTCAGGTATGACACTGTGGAGTTTATCCTTTCATCTTCCTAACATCATCTCCTGCTTCCCCTGAGCATCCATGTACGTCCATTAGTGCATCTTATGCAGTTCTTATGAAGACCTTTGTCACCATCCTCAGAACTTCTATCAATCTATTAAAGTATGAAATAAGCAAATATGGTAGAATCCTGGGAAAATTTCACTAATGCACCAGAACTCCTTCGGAAAAGGGGCACATATCCTTCCTGACACATTCTTGGGGAAGGACTAGTAGCTTCATAGAAATGAATGTGAAGATGATTAGTATGCTTGCTAAGGAAAGAATTGAGGAATCCAATTGAATACATAATCTCTTTCACTTGTGACATAATATCAAGCATGGCTGAACTTCAAAGACAGGAAGCAGAACCACAATCACATAGGAGAAAAGTTCTTGGGGTTCTCTACTTCTATGACAGAGCTGATCATGTCATAAAACTGCCTGCTTCTAAGGAAGATAAATATGTGGATATATATATATATGTTAATAAGGAAGAGATATATGGGTGTCTTGAGGGTATAATTTCCTCTCACTTGCAGATTTTTCCATTGCACTCCTTATTGCTCTAGATAAGGGAAAAGTTAAGTTAGGGGTTATTATTCCCAAACAGTAAAAAAAAAAAAAAAAAGAAAAGAAAAAGAAAAATCCTAGTGGACCAGACCACCTAAATCCAAGACAAGATAGAAATCCTTATTTCAGGTAACAGGAAGTAAGTTGCAAAACATGAATGGAGAAAAGGATGACAGCACTCTCCTCAAAGGAGAAGAAGAAACAGCCTGTAGTCTACAAAAGAGGCAAAGAGATCATTTAGAAAAAGTATTAGCCCTTCAGTTTCAACCACAGGAAATCCTATCAGAAAAGATAGAGAAGATTTTTAAATCTGACCAGGAGTTAGATGTTTTTATGCATTATCAGTCTTGTCAAACTCTATACAACCCCAAGGAGCATAGAACACCTGGCTTCTCTGTCCATGGGCTTTTGCAGGCAAGAAAACTGGAGTGGGTTGCCATTTGCTACTACACATTGTTAGATGTGTAGAGCTGAAGAAAAGCATAATCCATGTATTTTCTTGCATGTTTTTCAAGACAAAGCAAACTGTACATGGTCTTTGCTCCAGACTGTCTTGAAATTCAAAAGTTGTGCTTGTGAATGAGGAAAGTTTATAATATTGTGGACTGGGATGAATCAAGAAGAGACAAGTTAAAGAAAAATATAATGATCTTGAAATCTGACCTACTTCACAGAGTTCAGTGAGGTCCATTTTTTTTTAACCATACAACAACAGAAGATCCATTCTTTATTGCCTTCCAACAACTAAAGCAGGAGAAATAGGTAAGTAGATTGCATAGAGTGCAGAGAAAAACATAAATCTCTGTGTAAGACCCTTTTAATTTTCTAGGTATTTCAGTATTTCTGTTGCTGTTTTTTGTTTTGTTTACTTTTTCTTTTTCTGCATCTCATTTCCTGGAAATTTCTAGTAACTCTAATGATGCCCCAGATCCTGTGTTGTCTTGGTGTTTGGAGTAAATGTGCCCATAAGCTAGTGGCTCATGATTCCAGGGTTCCTCAGGATTCCAGGAATAAGTCAACTATTCCACTGGTTATATTAACAAGATATTCTAGAGATTATTGGATATTGGAAAGTCCAAATGGTCACAGAAAGCATTAGCATGCAGAACAAATTGCTGAGCAGGAATTCTTACCATTTAACACCCCTGAACATGGTTTGCAACAAGATCAATAAGAACTAGCAATACTGGTACTCATTATACCTACCCCTAAAGTATACTACAGTATGCTGTTAGAAATATGAAGAAATATGGCAGCTAAAGTCAAGTGGTCCTTAGGGAGAGTCACTAAGAACAAAACTAGTGGAAGTGAATAAATTCCAGTTGAGATTTTTCAAATCCTAAAAACGTGATGCTGCCAAAATTCTGCACTCAATATGCCAGCAAATTTGGAAAACTCAGCAGGGGCCACAGGGCTGGAAAAGATCAAGTTGTCAACATTCTTTGGATTGTTGATAAGGCAAGAGAGTTCCAGAAAAACAACGTATACTTCTGCTATATTGACAATGTCAGAGCTTCTGAATGTGTAGATCACAACAAACTGTGGGAAATTCTTCAAGAGATGGGAATCCCACACCACATGTCCTGCTCCTGAGAAATCTCTATGCATGTCAGGAATAAACAGTTAGAACTAGATGAAAGCTTGTTTGTGAACCATGAAAAGACTCTGGGATTTGTGGCCTCTAGAAGAGAAGAATTCAATCTAGGGCCAGAGATGAGGCTTCATCACTCAGAGCTTTTGTGTAATAGAGTTTCATTAAAGTATAGCAGGGATAGAGAAAGCTTCAGACATAGACATCAGAAGGGGGAAGAAAGAGTACCCCTTGCTAGTGTTAGGAATGGAGTTATATACTCTCCAATTAGTTATTACAATGAATCAAAATAATGTCTGCAGGTTCTAAAGACCTCATGGATCTACTCCCATAATTTACATTTTAAGATAACAGGATTAGCCAGAAGGTTGTCCCCCCCCCCCACCCCACCCCCAGAGACTGTCCTCAAGCAGGATACATTATTGTAATATGATCGTAAGGAATGTAGAGGGGAAAAATATGTCCTTTCCTCCTCCTTGAAAATACTGGACCCCTCTCTCCTTGGGGACCCCTGAAATTCTTATCAACCTGCCTAGGAAATGACTTTCTCCTGGATATGGAACAACAGCCTGGGTCCAAATAGAGAAAGGGGTATATCAAAGTTTGTGTATTGTACCTGGCTTATTTGACTCATATGCAGAGTACATCATGAAAAACCCTGGGATGGATTAAGCACAAGCTGGAATCAAGATTGCTGGGAGAAATATCAGTGACTTCAGATATGCAGATGACACCATCCTTAAGTCAGAATGTGAAGAAGGACTAAAGAGCCTCTTGATGATAGTGAAAAAAGGAGAGTGAAAATTTTGGCTTGAAATTCAGCACTCATGGCATCTGTTCCTATCATTTCATGGAAAATAGTGGGGGAAACAATAGAAACTCTGAAGGACTTTGTTTTTTGTTGGGTTCCAAATTCATTGTAGATGGTGACTGCAGCAATGAAATTAAAAGGCATTTGATGCTTGGAAGAAAACTTATGACCAACTTGGATAGCATATTCGAAAACAGACATTGTGTTGTCAACAAAGTTCCATTCATACAAACCTAAGGTTTTGCAAGTAGCCACGTATGGGTGCATGAGTTGGGCTATAAAGAAAGCTGGACATCAAAGAATTGTTGCTTTTCAACTGTGGTGTGGGAAGAGACTCTTGAGAGTCCCTTGTTCTGCAAGGAGATCTAACTAGTTCATCCTAAAGAGATCAGCCAAGAATATTCATTAGAAGGACTGATGCTGAAGCTGAAACTCCAATACTTTGTCCACCTGATGCGAAGAACTGACTCATTTAAATATACCCTGAGGCTGGCAATTATTGAGGGCAGGAGGAGAAGCAGATGACAGAGGATTATACTCATATTATACTCATCACTGACTCGATGGACATGAGTTTGAGTAAACTCTGTGTACTGGTGAACAGGGAGGCCTGGTGTGTGGCAGTCCCATGCAGTCTTAAAGTGTAGGAGACAACCGAAGGACCGAACTAACTGCTTGGTATAGGTGAAGGAAGAGAGTTTTAGAGCTGGCTTAAAACCAAATATGAACAAGTCAAGCAGGGGCTGATTGGAGTCAAATTCCAGCGATGTAAAGTTGTAGAAAATAAAAACATACTGTATCATGTTGCTAGAAATGTGAGGAATGTTGCCTGCTGATGCTGTATTTCAAGGATGGCTCCAATTTGCTTCCTTACTAGGTTCTATCACCTACTCCATCATTTATCCTATCCCTACAAGAAATATTCTCGGGGGAGGGGTGGCGGAGTAAATACCAATTGTTTGCTGCCCTGAAGCTAGAGCTACTGTTATATCCAGCAGTAGGGAATAGGCCAAGTCTCAGCCCTTTCTACTTTTACTGCTAATTCCAGACACGTTGCAAACAAGGCATTTCAAGACTCTAAAGCAGATAGGGTCCTGAAGGTTTGTTTACTAATAACTTTACTCCACAGAGGAGACACCAGAAACTATCATAACTCCACTTAAAGTTTCTGATAGCTTTCACTACATATGTGTTATGATTTTTTTCATTTATTTTTATTAGTTGGAGGCTAATTACTTTACAATATTGCAGTGGGTTTTGTCATATATTGACATGAATCAGCCATGGAGTTACATGTATTCCCCATCCCAATCCCCTCTCCCACCTCCCTCTCCACCTGATTCCTCTGGGTCTTCCCAGTGTACCAGGCCCGAGCCCTTGTCTCATGCATCCCACTTGGGCTGGTGATCTGTTTCACTATAGATGATATACATGCTGTTCTCTCGAAACATCCCACCCTCGCCTTCTCCCACAGAGTCCAAAAGTCTGTTCTGTACATCTGTGTCTCTTTTTCTGTTTTGCATATAGGGTTATCATTACCATCTTTCTAAATTCCATATATATGTGTTAGTATGCTGTAATGTTCTTTGTCTTTCTGGCTTACTTCACTCTGTATAATGGGCTCCAGTTTCATTCATCTCATTAGAACTTATTCAAATGAATTCTTTTTAATGGCTGAGTAATATTTCATGGTGTATATGTACCACAGCTTCCTTATCCATTCATCTGCTGATGGGCATCTAGGTTGCCTCCGTGTCCTGGCTATTAAAAACAGTGCTGCGATGAACATTGGGGTGCACGTGTCTCTTTCAGATCTGGTTTCCTCAGTATATATGCCCAGAAGTGGTATTGCTGGGTCATATGGCAGTTCTATTTCCAGTTTTTTTTAAGAAATCTCCACACTGTTCTCCATAGTGGCTGTACTAGTTTGCATTCCCACCAACAGTGTAAGAGTGTTCCCTTTTCTCCACACCCTCTACAAGCATTTATTGCTTGTAGACTTTTGGATAGCAGCCATCCTGACTGGCATGTAATGGTACCTCATTGTGGTTTTGATTTGCATTTCTCTGATAATGAGTGATGTTGAGCATCTTTTCATGTGTTTGTTAGCCATCTGTATGTCTTCTTTGGAGAAATGTCTGTTAAGTCCTTTGGTCCATTTTTTGATTGGGTCATTTATTGTGTTATGATATTTTAAATCTGTCCTCCCAACCTACTACACATGTCCACACATAAACTATTATTTGGGTATCCTTAAATTCGATGTCTTATTCTTTCCCTATTCTGTGTGTTGACAGTGTTCTTCATTTTTCCTGAGTTGTCCTTCCCTTATTTCCCAATGTCTCCCGCCAAAGCCTAATCATTATTTAAATGCCTAACTCAAATGTATTTTCATCTTCAGAAATGTCTAGATGCTAAAACAAATGTATCAGTATCTATAGTCTGTCTGTGTCTCTGAATTCATGTGTATCACACATATGCATTACAATCATGTTCCACTATCTTTTCTGTATAGATTAAGGCTTAAAATAATATGAAGCACTTCTGCATATTTATTTATATCACCTTGAATTTCCAGACATATTTAAACATAGATTGACACTTACGATGACTAGCCATAGATAGGGTCACAAAGCCGACCAGTATCTATAAATGACTCATCATTAATGTATTCATCAAAAGATCTATCTCTAGAATATTAGGATCTTGGTATAATATAAGAAAGTTGTTCCACATCTGATGACAATGATAATAGGGGCTTACCCATAGTATCAGTTTGGTCAGTGTAGTCCCATATCCAGACTTAGGGAAATGCAAGCCTACTAGTTGCTTGAGAGATGGCTACAATTTCCTCAGGTGGACATATCTGAGGAAACTTCCTAGGAATAACATTCTGGACTTACACAAGCACCTTCCCTTATAAGTCTATTACTTCATATATATATATGTGTGTATATATATATACACATATATATATAGAATATTGAGTTAGATTAGCAGTTGCCAAACTCAAATATTTAATCTTTTACCCTCAGATGACAATGAATACAACAGATAAAATTTAAGCTGTACCAGTTGAATTATAGAATGAATGTGGGCCTGCAAAGCTGTGTCTTCTGATTATTATGTCTTCTTCAAGCTTCATAATCAATACATCTACCTGGAGCCTCTAGTTCTTTAATATTGAGATATTTTCTTCACCATGCACTTGGCTGTTTTGCTCCTTAGAAGCCTTCCTGAACCTATGTATCTAATTCTGTCCAATGCCCTTTGTAATAGGGCATGCATTTTGAGAAGGTTGACCTTACTGCCTGGACTAGTTGTATCAGCCATTAAGGAACCCTTCAATAGGGCAATTGGGCCCAGGACTTTGGACTTTGAGCAAGGTGGTTAGTCAGTGAAGTACCTGATATCCTCACTGTTATTGAATTATATGGATCAGACGGTAAACTAACTGCCTGTAATGTGCGAGACCTGGGTTCAACCCCTGGGTCCAGAAGAGGCCCTGAAGAAGGAAATGGCTATCTGCTCCCGCATTCTAGCCTGGAAGATTCCATGGACAGAGGATCCAGGTGGGCTACATTCATGTGATAGCAAAGACTTGGACACCATTGAACAACTAACCCTTTCCTACTCTGGTAGGTAATATGTAGGGTGAATTTCTTCATGGAAAATTCTAATGGTCCAAAGGTAAGAGGTAACCTCTGATTCAGGCATAGAGTAAGAAAGAACTGATGCTGCTGCTAAGTCACGTCAGTCGTGTCCGAATCTGTGCGGCCCCACAGATGGCAGCCCACCAGGCTCCTCTGTCCCTGGGATTCTCCAGGCGAGAATACTGGAGTGGGTTGCTGCTTCCCTCTCCATAAGTAGGAAGAGCAATACTCAAAATGTGATCCAGTGTGCCCTCTGGGGAGACTGAACTAGAATATACTTCTTTTGTTGTACACCAACCAGGACCCTTTCATTAGACATCCTTCAACTCTAAAAGTTATGACTACTGGTAATGAAAAATTTACCTATTCTGAAAAATTGCCTTTGATCACATGAACGTCTCCTCATGTGAGAGGTGAAGATCCCATTACCGTTCATAAAATTTTGAGTGACATGGAAGCAAATGACTTAATACAAACAGAGATAAATTGTGGTGCAGTCTAGTTTCTGATTGAGATTAGGTTTTGTTTTCCCTCTGCTATGCCTTGTTTCCCTCATTTCATGTCTCTTGCAAATCCTCACAATTAAGTCCCATGAATAGCTATCATAGGCCCTACTTTAAGGGATCCTGATGAAAACATTCCCACACAGAACAGCAACAACCTTTCCCCATGAAAAGGCAAGTGAAAGATACTCAAACTCTAGCTTCAGCTTCTGTAAAAAAGACATGTCTCCACTTGCTGCTATTTACTGTTTCTTATAGAGACCTCTGAGATATAGTTTTTCATTCTTTATGCACTTTTGCCACATAAGTCATTGAAAAATATATTCTTCTTAGAACTTTATGGTATCTGTTACTTGATCTTTGGGTAGCCATCCAAAATTGGTGCTTTTAACTTGTAAGTAATATAATGCTTTTATGGAGTGATAGGATCTTAATAATATCTCTTCACGTTCAGCTTTTTTTTTTTTTTAAGGTTAATAAGGTTAAATATTTTTTCTACTGATTCCAGTATTTAGGTTACTTTTTGTTTGTTTGTTTGTTTGTTTTCCAAGTACAGACCTCTACTCTTAAAGACAGGTGAGTAAAATGAGAAGCAAAAATAGACACGTGTTGTGATTATTTATTCCAATCAGAGAACACAATGCATCAAATCACACCAGACAGATCAGTTGAAAATAGTAGTCTAAGAACTATCTGCAAAATCAGAAAAAAAAAAAAAAAAAACTTTATGAGCAATTTAAAATAAGATCTCATAGGCACTACAGAAAAATAATAATCAAAGGAAGCAGGAGAATGGCATATGCACACACAGTTGAGATTGAGAAGAACAGAGCACGGTCTGAAACTTCAGTGTGACTGAAGAAGGTAGAGTTAAAGGAACAGTGTGAAGATTGATAATAATGGAGAATTCACAGTTCTCATAGGCTATTCTCAAAATTTTGCTTTCTATCACACATTTAGCTGGTGAGGGACAGATTTCTCTGGCTGTAGCGAGTTAGTGAGTGTCTGTAGAAGACAACTGGATGCTAGAAAATGGTTAAGAGACCCCTGAGTCATGCACAGTTGAGAAATCACTTAAATTTTGGGACAAGTGAGTGACAATAAAGACATCATGTGGATGAATGTAAGCATAATAAGGGTTAAATGCAGCATAACTGAGAGATGGAGAGGATGAGGTGGGACAGAAAGGGAAGTAGCCAAGCATAAACGCAAGTGTCAATCATGGAAGGCAAAAAATTGTTGTTGTTCTTCAGTTAGCAAGTCATTTCCTATGCTATGGCAACCCATGAATGGTAGCCTGACAAACTTGCCTTCACGATCTCCCAGAATTTGTTCAGATTCATGTCCTTCAGTTAGTGATGTTATATAACCATCTCATTATCTGCTACTGACTTCTTTTACCTTCAATCGTTGCCAGCATTGGAGCATTTTCAAATAAGTCAGCTCTTTGTATCCATGTGGTCAAAGGAAGAACAAACACTGAAAGTTAACTAAATTTTCCAAGGAGAGGTCTTGAAACTGTAGCCTATAGAGGCAGAAAACATTTTCACAAAAGTCAACACTCATTTATGATAAAACTTGTGCGGGAATTGGGAACAGAGGGAAACTTTTTAACCTAATAAAGGCCACATATGGATAAATCCACTGCAAACATGATTCTCAATGTTGAAGAACTGAAATCATGACCAGTAGGTACTGAACAAGACAAAATTGCTCTCTCTCACCATTTTTATTCAACATAGAGTTAGGACTTCCACTACAGCATTCAGAAAATAAGAAAAACAAAATTGGAAACAAACAAGAAAAGAAGTTGTAAAACTGTCACTGCTTGCAGATGATATGATAGTATGCCCAGGTAAGCCAAAGATACCACCAGAAAACCACTTCACCTAATCAATGGGTTTAGGAAAGCTGGCAGATACAAAGTTAAGATACACAATTCTCTTCATTCCTATACACTGAGAACAAAATTCAAAAATAGAAATGAAAGAAACATCCCCATTTACTATTTCAGCAAGAAGAGTAAAAGTATTGAGAACAAACCTACCTAGACATGGAGAAGAATTGTATACAGAAAAGAATAAGATATGAAAGAAACAAATCAAAGGTGACACAAAGAAATGTAGACATTACCATTCTCTTTGACTGGAAAAAAAAATCAATATTGTGAAAATGGCTTAATAGAAAAAACCATCTTACACATTCAATGCAAATCCTATCAAATTAACAATGACATTTTTTCAAAGTAGGTTAAAAAATACAACTTATATGACAGCATAAAATACCTTAAATTGTCATGCAATATTAGAAAGAAAAACAAATCCAGAGTAATGTTTTCTGACTTCAGTCTATACAATAAAGTACTAGCAATCCACACAGAATGAAACTGTCCCAAAAGCAGGAATATAGGCCAATGGAACTGATTGAAAACCTGACAAATTCTCTTGCCCAAATGTTCACCTAACCCATGAAAAAGGAAGCAACAATATCCAATGGAGAAAAGATAATCTCTTTTATATGTGATGCTGGAAAATCTGGACAACTAAAGATAAAGAATAAAATTAGGACATGTCCTTGCTGTTGTTCAATGTTCAAGTTGTCTCTGACTGTTGTGATGCAAAGGACTGCAGCAGGCAAGCCTCCCTATGCAGCACCATCTCCTGGAGTTTGTCCAAGTTCATTTCCATTGTATCTGTGATACAATCGAACAGTCATCCTTGTCGCACCCTTCACCTCCTGCCTTCAGAATTTCCCATGATCGGGGTCTTTTCAATGAATTGGACCTTTTCATCAGCTTCAGCAATAGTCCTTCCAAAGAGTATTTCACGTTGATTTCAAGGAACTGAGTGGTTTGATCTCCTTGCTTGCATGTCCACTCAAGAGTCTCCTCCAGCACCACAGTTCAAAAGCATCAATTTTTCAGTGTTCTTCCTCCTTTTGGTCCATCTCTCACAACTGTACGAGACTAATAGAAAGGGGATTGACTCAACAGCCTTGGTTATATGGATTTTTGTTGGCAAAGTGAGGTCTGTTTTTTCACACACTATCTAGGTTTGTCACAGCTTTCCTGCCAAGCTTTTGCTTTTAATTTCATGGCTGAAGTCACCATCTGCAGGGATTTTAGAGCCCAAGAAGAGGATATCTGTCACTGCTTTCCCTTATGCCCCCTCTATTTGCCATGACATGTTGGAACTGGGTACTGTGATGAGTTTTCATAATATTGAACTTGCTGCCTGCTTTTGCATTCTTCTTCTTTTTCTCATCAGGGGTTCTTCAGTACATCATCCTATGAGCTTGTATCTCAACCAAACTTTCATTTCTAATCACGTGCTATGTGTAGAAGTTAAATAAACAAGGTGACAGTAAACAGCCTTGCCATACTCTTTTCTCAATCCAGAAATAGTCAGTTGTTGCTCTAACTGTTGCTTCTCAACCTGCATATAGGTTTCTCAGAAGACATGTAAGATGGTCCTGTATTCCCATCTCTTTAAGTGTTTTCCACAATTTGTTATGGTGCATAGACTCAGAGACTTTAGTGTGATCAACAAAAAAGAGGGAGCGGATTTCCTGAAATCTCTGCTAATTCTATGATGCAACAAATGGTGACAATTTGAGGTCTGGATCCTCTGATGTGTCTAAACCCAGCTTGAACATCTGGAATTTCTCAGTTCATGTAATGATGAAGTGAAGCTTAAAGGATTTTGAGCATAACTTCACTAGCATGGGAGATGTGTGCCATTGTGCAGTGATTTGAACATTCTTCAGTAGTGCCTTGTAAATAGAATTGGAAACTGAGATAAGGATTGGCCTTGACCAGTCCTGTGTCACTGATAAGTTGTCCACTTTTGCTGACATATTGAGTGCAGCACTTTGAATTTATCATCTCAGAATTTTCAAGAATTCAGGTGGAATTCCATCACCTTCATTAGCTTTACTGAAAGAAGTGCTTCCTAAGGCCCATGTGAATTTACAGTCCAGAAAGACTGGCTCTGTGGTAATGATCACTCCATCCTGGTTGTCTGGGTCATTGTGGTTTCTTTCTTTCTTTCGTTTTTTGCTACAACCCTTTGCATCATTTCCATCTTGTTGTGATCTCTTCTGCTTCCTAAGGTATTTCATATTTCTGTCCTTTATTGAGCCCATCTTTGTACGAAATATTTTATTGATATTCCCAGCTTTTTTTTTTCCCACTAGATCACTAGCCTTTTGCCATCTCTTCTTTTCTTATAAGTCTTTCATTGCTTTGAAGAAACCCTTTTTGCCTTTCCTTCCTACTCTCTGGAACTCTCCACTTATTTGAGGGTATCTTTCCCTTTTCAGCCTGCGTCTTCCTTCTCTTCTTTCATAAAAATTTGTAAAACCACTTCAGATAGACATGTATCTCTTGTGTCTTTGGGTTTTTGTGCTTGTGGGTTTGTTTTTCTTCTTTGCATAGCTTTGTTCACTGCATCCTGTACAATATTTTGACATCCTCCCATGGTTCTTGATGTACTCTGTCTAATAGATGTAAAACCTTGAAACTATTTGCTACTTCCACTGCATTATAGCTCAATATTCAGAAAACTAAAATCATGACTTCTGGTCCTATCAGTTCATGTCAGATAAATTTGGAAATATTTTCCAAATTTTATTTTGGCTTTATTTTCCTGGGATCCAAAATCACTGCAAATGGTCATTGCAGCCATTAAATTAAAAGACACTAACTCATTGGAAGGAAAGTTATGACCAACCTAGATAATGTATTAAAAAGCAGAGACATTACTTTGCCAAAAAAAGGTCCATCTAGTCAAGGTTATGGTTTTTCTAGTGGTCATGCATGGTGTGAGAGTTGGTCTACAAAGGAAGACAAGCAGCAAAGTATTGATGCTTTTGAACTGTGGAGTTGGAGAAGACTCTTGAGAGTCCCTTGGACTGCAAGGATATCCAGCCAGTCCAACCTAAATGAGATCAGTCCTGGGTGTTCATTGGAAGGTCTGATGTTGAAGCTGAAGCGCCAATACTTTGGTCACCTGATGTGAAGAGCTGACTCATTGGAAAAAGACCCTGGTGCTAGGAAAGATTGAAGGCAGGAAGAGAAGGGGATGGCAGAGGATGAGATGGTTGGATGGCATCATCAACTCGATGGACATAGTTTTGGGTGTACTCTGGGATTTGGTGATGGACAGGGAAGCCTGGCATGCTGCAGTTCATGGTGTCACAAACAGTCAGATACAACTGAGTGACTGAACAGATCTGCATATTCAAAAGGGATTTGATTGTTTTACATGGCTTTCCTAGGTGTCCACAACCTGCCTTTCTTTAGTTTAAGCCTGAATTTTACCATGAGAAACTAATTAACTGAGTCACAGTCAACTCCAGTTCTAGTGTTTTGTTGTTTGTTTGTTTTTCCTGACTTTATACTACAACTCCCTCCTGATTACTACCAAGTATATAATGAATCTTTTTTTCAGTATGGTCCATTTGATGATGTCCACGTGTCAAGTCATCTCTTGTGTTGTTGTAAAATGATGTATGCTATGACGACTGCCCATTCTTGACTGAATTCTATTAGTCTTTGTCTTGATTCATTTTGTACTCCAAGACCAAACTTGCATGTTACTCCAGGAATCTCTTGACTTTCTACTTTTTTATTCCATTCAACTATTATGATAAAAGTATTCTTCACTCCATTTCCTTTAAGAGCTATTGTTAATTGCCTTTGTGATTAACCCAGGGTTATGTCCTTTAAGTGCAGTTGGCTTACTAGCTAGCTAATCAGGTGGGTAACACTGTCTAGGAAGGGAGCACTGCAGCTGGAGGTCTGAGGTCACTGCTATGGGTGACACCAGTTCAATAACAATTCAGCACTTTCCACAGAGTAGCAGAATCAAGGACATATGATCTAAGGAGATAATCTAAGGAGATAAGGACAGATAATTATAAAGTCCTTAACTGACTATTAGTGATTATTAATTGACTATTAGTCCCCACCTCAAGACCAAGCAGTCTTAATGTGGGTAGGCTGTGTCCCAAGATTATCCTCACTGACTAAGGAAAGGTTATAGGTTAAAAGCATGAAGAGATGCTACTTCCATGGTAAAGAAAACAGAGACCTCTACTGGTAAACCCAGAGTCAAAGTGTAGTGCCAAGACTATCCTTAAATTGGACATGTGAAATAGCACTGCAATATAATTTCAATGGCTCCACGAACAGAAAAGGCAACAGAGGCCTTCTGCCCATTTCTCCTTTATTCCAGACATTGAGTTCCTAACCAGCCCACACCCAGTACTACATTCTGTACACTGTTCCTCCAATGTGGGGTGTTAGAAATGCCTGCCAGGAAAAGCTCAACCCAACTAGAATACCTTCTTGATTAAATGGAAATGGTAACTTTAGGAGAGGCCTAAGCTGATGTTTTGGGCAAACTCCACAAGATAGTGAAGGACAGGGAAATCTATCATGCTGCAATCCGTGGGGTCGCAAACAGTTACACCAAGGACATGAGCTGGTGACTGAACCACAAAACCCATCTAATTTTAAAAGCCTTTCCAAATTTCAACAGGATGGACTTTCACCCATAATCAGGCCCTTGCATGAGAGCTTGCAGAGAGTGATGACAGTATTCTCACTACATACCCTTTTTGCGTTTTGCAGAGCCATCAGGGGCCAACAGCTTTAGAATGAAAAGTATCAGTGTCATTTATGAGTAGAAACACCATCATTATAAAGAATGCAATGTCACTGGAGGTTTGTGTCATTCTACCTGTTCTCAGGCATCTCTCTTCTTAAGGATAGTAACCCAGGCTCAGCTCAATTGGCTCAACTTGCATCTGTTCACCTAGTCCTTACAGAGGCCACAACAAAATGGGGTCTTGAAAATATCTGCAAAGTTACAGATTCCTATGCTGTTGCTAAAACTAACCCCCCCCCCGCCCCGCCCCCCGACCCAAACACACTTTGTACAGTGATTTCATCTGCCCACTGCTCCCCTCTGCTGTGGATTCATACTCTGCTGCCACAATCATCAATATTCACACAAGAGTACTTTCAAGACAGGTAATTGCTTTCCATAATTAATTTATTCTTGTTTCCTTGGAATCAATAGATATCAATGACTCTGGTCAGTGAAACCACTTCAACTCTCAGAAATCTGAACTGTGAACTCTTCAACAAAATATTGTTTGGTGTTTTCAATGCAAAGGACCTTGCTTATTGAATGTCATAACAACCTCCTTGTGGCTTGGAAAAGAGCTTCTTTTCCATCCACTTTGGGGAATTCATGGCTGGAAGCCCTTTTAAGAGTGTTTCTTTAATGGCTGGAGACACTCCTGAAAGTGTTTTCAGCCATGAATTCCCCTAAATGGATGGAAAAGAAGCTCTTTTTCCTCTTCTTGCTGAACCCTCACACACTGAGTGTTCTTCCTCTCATAGAAATTCTTATATTCTCCCCACATTTCACGCTGTATCTTTTTTAGGGAATAGTCAAGCTTCATACTCTAAGACATTGTTGTTTTGTCCTATGACTCTACTTCCCCAGTCTGCTATAATTTTAGAATCACTTCACTATGCACTACTTGGGTGCTCATTTAAAAATGACACAATATTCATTTTCCAGGAAAACTACTCAACATTGCAGTAATGATAGTCTCTGACCTGAATCCTTATTCTGAAGAAGTTCAGATTGGTCAGTTCTGTGAAGACCAAAAATACCTCCTAGAGCTAACAGCAAGTGAAAGATGTCCTTATCATAATAAGAGATTGGAATGCAAAAGGAGAAAGTCAAGAGATACATGGAGTAGCAGGCAAGTTAGGCCTTGGAATACAAGATGAAGCAGGACAAAGACTAATCAAATTCTGCCAAGAGAATGCACTGATCATACCAAAGATCCTTTGACAACCAAAGAAGTGATGGCTTTACAAATGGGCATCACCAAATGACTCCTAATGGAGTCATCCTGTCTATATAATCAAGAGGGGGAAAAAGTATAATGTCAAGGAAAAAAAAATAAAGAAAGAAAGAAAAGAAAATTGGATCTCACTGTGGATCAGATTATCATCAACACACGGAAAAATTTAGAATATCAGGTGCACAGCCACTAGGACAGCCAGGGACTAATAAAATCAAATACCCTATGCGTATGCAATGCAGATGGCAAATGTATTCCAGACTTTATATCTAGCAAACAGAGTGCCTCAAGAACTAGGGAAAGAGGTCCAAAATATTGCACAGCAAGCAATAAATGAAACAATACCAAATAAATAGAGAAGTATGTAAAAGGATATACAAATGGCTGAAGAAAGAGGAGCAGCAGAAAGAAAGTGGAAAAGCAAAGGTACCCCAACTAAGTTCAGAATTCCAGAGAAGAAAAAGGAGAGATGTAAAACAATCCTACAGTACACAAGGCGATGTATATAGAAGAAAACAAAGAAGAGGAAAGACTAGTGATCTCTTCAAAATATCAGAATATAAATAAAACATTTCATCCAAAGATGGGTTCAGTAAAAGATAGAAACATGAAAGAAGCAGAAAAGATCAAGATGAGATGGAAAGAATACCAAGAACTAGGAAAAATAAATAAATGAATCTTAATGACCCAGATAACCAGAGCACTGTGATCATTCACACAGAGCCAGCAATTCTGAAGTGTGACGTCAAATGGGTCTTACAAAACACTGCTGTCAACATAGTTAATGCAGGTGATGGAATTCCATCAGTGTTGCATTAAATTCCAAAAGATGATGGTATGTAAGTGCTGCACTCAATATGTCAGCAAATGTGGAAAACATAGCATAGGTCACAAACTGGAAAAAGGCAATCATTTTCCCAGTTCCCAAGAGAGGTAGTACTAAAGAATGTTAAAATCACTGCACAATTTCACTCACACTCCAAGCTAGTAAAGTTATGCTGAAAATCTTTTAAGCTTTTCTTCATCATTACATGAACTGAAGAAGTACAGATGTTTAAGCTGGTTTCAGACACATTGGAGGATCAAGAGCTGAAATTGTCACCATATGTTGGATCTCAGAGTCATAGAAATAGCAAATTTCATTGACCACCCTCAGCAAATTTGGAAACAGCGGTGGCCACAGGACTGGAAAAGATCAGTCTTCATTCTAATCCCAAAGAAAGGCAATGCCAAAGAATGCCAAACTAACTCACAAATGCACTCATCTCACACATCAGTAAAGTAATGCTTAAATTCTCCAAGCCAGGCTTCAGCAGTATCTGAACCATGAACTTCCAGATGTTCAAGCTGCTTTTAGAAAAAGCAGAAGAACCAGAGATCAAATTGTCAATATCTGCTTGATCATCAAAAAAGCAAGAGAGTTCCAGAAAAACATATATTTCTGCTTTATTAACTAACTATGTCAAAGCCTTTGACTGTGGATCACAATAAACTGTGGAAAATTCTGAAAGAGATGGGAAAACCAGGCCACCTGGCCTAACTTGAGTAATCTGTATGCAGGTCAGGAATCAACAGTTAGAAGGGGACATGAACGACAGACTGGTTCCAAATAGGAAAAGGAGTATGTCAAGGCTATATATTGTCACCCTACTTATTTAACTTATATGCAGAGTACTTCATGAGAAACGCTGGGCTGGAGGAAGCACAAGCTGGAAAAAGATAGCTGGAAGAAATGTCAATAACCTCAGATATGCAGATGACACAACCCTTATGCAAAAGTGAAGAACTAAAGAGCCTCTTATGGAAAGTGAAAGAGGAGAGTGAAAAAGTTGGCTTAAAGCACAATATTCAGAAAACCAAGATCGTGAAATCCGGTCCCATCACTTCATGGCAAATAGATGGGGACACAGTGGAAATAGTGCCTGGCTTTATTTTTCTGGGCTCCAAAATCACTGCAGATATTGACTGCAGCCATGAAATTAAAAGATGCTTACTCCCTGGAAGGAAAGTTATGACCATCCTAAACAGCATTAAAAAGCAGAGACATTACTTTGCCAAAAGAGCTTCTTCTAGTCAAGGCTATGGTTTCAGATATGGTTTCCTCAGTGTGTATGCCCAGAAGTGGGATTTCTGGGTCATATGGCAGCTCTATTTGCAGATTTTTAAGGAATCTCCACACTGTTCTCCATAGTGGTTGTACAGTTTGCATTCCCACCAACAGTGTAGGAGGGTTCCCTTTTCTCCACACCCTCTCCAGCATTTATTGCTTGTAGACTTTTGGATAGCAGCCATCCTGACTAGTGTGTAATGGTACCTCACTGTGATTTTGATTTGCATTTCTCTGATAATCAGTGTTGTTGAGCATCTTTTCATGTGTTTGTTAGCCATCTGTATGTCTTCTTTGGAGAAATGTCTGTTTAGTTCTTTGGCCCATTTTTTGATTGGGTCATTTATTTTTCTGGAATTGAGAGCAGGAGTTGCTTGTATACTTTTGAGATTAATCCTTTGTCTGTTGCTTCATTTGCTATTATTTTCTCCCATTCTGAAGGCTGTCTTTTCACCTTGCTTATAGTTTCCTTTGTTGTGCAAAAGCTTTTAAGTTTAATTAGGTCCCATTTGTTTATTTTTGCTTTATTTCCAATATTCTGGGAGGTGGGTCATAGAGAATCTGCTGTGAATTATGTCCAGAGAGTGTTTTGCCTATGTTCTGCCTCTTAAGAGTTTTATAACTTTCTGGTCTTACATTTAGATCTTTAAGCCATTTTGAGTTTACTTTTGTGCATGGTGTTAGGAAATGTCTAGTTCATTCTTTTTCCCTCCTTTATTTATTTTTCTTTTCAGTGGTTTTGTCATTACATGATATTCAATCAGCCACAGATTTACAAGTATTCCCCAACGCCGAATCCCCCCTCCCACCATCCCTCTCACCCGGACTCCTCTGGTCTTCCCATGCACCAGCCGGAAGCACTTGTCTCATGCATCCCACTGCGGCTGGTAATCTGTTCCACCCATAAATAATATACATGCTCTTCTTTCAAAACACCCACCCTCACCTTCTCCCACAGAGTCCAAAAGTCGTTCTGTACTTCTGTGTCGTCTTTTTTGTTTTGCAGTATAGAGGTTGTTGTTACCATCTTGCTAAATTCATATATATGTGTTTAGTAATGCTGTAATGTCTCTAATCTTTCTGGCTTACTCACTCTGTATAATGGGCTCCAGTATTCATCCATCTCATTAGAACTTGGTTCAAATGAATTCTTTTTAAATGGCTGAGTAATATTCCATGGTGTATATGTACCACAGCTTCCTTATCCATTCATCTGCTGATGGGCATCTAGGTTGCTTCCATGTCCTGGCTATTATAAACAGTGCTGCGATGAACATTGGGGTGCACGTGTCTCTTTCAGATCTGGTTTCCTCAGTGTTGTATGCCCAGAAGTGGGATTGCTGGGTCATATGGCAGTTCTATTTCCAGTTTTAAGGAATCTCCACACTGTTCTCCATAGTGGCTGTACTAGTTTGCATTCCCACCAACAGTGTAAGAGGGTTCCCTTTTCTCCACATCCTCTCCAGCATTTATTGCTTGTAGACTTTTGGATAGCAGCCATCCTGACTGGCGTGTAGTGGTACCTCATTGTGGTTTTGATTTGCATTTCTCTGATAATGAGTGATGTTGAGCATCTTTTCATGTGTTGTTAGCCATCTGTATGTCTTCTTTGGAGAAATGTCTGTTTAGTTCTTTGGCCCATTTTTTGATTGGGTCATTTATTTTTCTGGAATTGAGCTGCAGGAGTTGCTTGTATATTTTTGAGATTAATCCTTTGTCTGTTTCTTCATTTGCTATTATTTTCTCCCAATCTGAGGGCTGTCTTTTCACCTTACTTATAGTTTCCCTTTGTTGTGCAAAGCTTTTAAGTTTAATAGCGTCCCATTTGTCTAGTTTTGCTTTTATTGCCAATATTCTGGAGGTGGGTCATAGAGGATCCTGCTGTGATTTATGTCAGAGAGTGTTTTGCCTATGTTCTCCTCTAGGAGTTTTATAGTTTCTGGTCTTACATTTAGATCTTTAATCCATTTTGAGTTTATTTTTGTGTATGGTGTTAGAAAGTGTTCTAGTTTCATTCTTTTACAAGTGGTTGACCAGTTTTCCCAACACCACTTGTTAAAGAGGTTGTCTTTTTTCCAGTGTATATCCTTGCCTCCTTTGTCGAAGATAAGGTGTCCATAGGTACTTGGATATTTATCTCTTGGCTTTCTATTCTGTTCCATTGATCTATATTTCTGTCTTTGTGCCAGTACCATACTGTCTTGATGACTGTGGCTTTGTAGTAGAGCCTGAAGTTAGGCAGGTTGATTCCTCCAGATCTGAAAGAGACACATGCACCCCAGTGATAATCGCAGCACTGTTTATAATTGCTAGGACATGGAAGCAACCTAGATGTCCAGCAGATGATGAATGGATAAGGAAACTATGGTACATATACACAATGGAATATTACTCAGCCATTAAGAAGAATGCATTTGAATCAGTTCTAATGAGGTGAATGAAACTGGAGCCCATTATACACAGTGAAATAAGCCAGAAAGATAAAGGCCAAAACAATATATTAACACACACATATGTATATATATATGGAATCTAAAAAGATGGTAACAATAACCCTACATGCAAAACAGAAAAAGAGACACAGATGTACAGAACAGACTTTTGAACTCTGTGGGAGAAGGCAAGGGTGGGATATTCTGAGAGAATAGCACGGAAACCAGTATACTATCAAGGGTGAAACAGATGACAAGCCCAGGTTGGATGCATGAGACAAGTGTTCAGAGATGGTGCACTGGGAAGACCCAAAGGGATGGGGTGGGGAGGGAGGTGGGAGGGGGGATCGAGATGGGGAACACGTGTAAATCCATGGCTGATTCATGTCAATGTATGGCAAAAGCCACTACAATATTGTAGTTAGCCTCAAACTAATAAAAATAAATGGGGGAAAAAAAAAGGCTATGTTTTTTTTTTCCAATGGTCCTACATGGATGTGAGAGCTGGACAGTAAAGAAAGCTGAGTGATGAAGAATTTATGCTTTTGAACTGTGGTGCTGGATAAGACTCTTGAGAGTCTCTTGGGCTGTAAAGAAATCCAACCAGTCCATCCTAAAGATCAGTCCTAATTGGAAGGACTGATGTTGAAGCTGAATTTCCAATCATCTGCCAGCTGATTCAAAGAGCTGTCTCATACAGAAAGACCCTGATGCTGGGAAAGATTGAGTGCAGGAGGAGAAGGGGACGACAGAGGATGAGATGTTTGTATGGCATCACCGACTCAGTGGACATGGGTTTGAGTGGACTCTGGGAGTTAGTGATGGACAGGGAGGCCTGGCGTGCTGCATTTCACGGGGTTACAAAGAGTCAGACACAACTGAGTGTCTGCACTGAACTGAATTTTTAAGTCATTGATTCTGTGGATCATAATAAATTGTGGAAAACACTTAAAGAGATGGGACTGCAGGACCATCTTTCCCATCTCCTCAGATACCTGTTTGAAGGTCAAGATGCAACAGTTACAACTATGTATAGAACAACTGACTCTTTCAGGACTGAGTCAGGAGTATGAAGAGGGTGTTTATTGACACCTTTTTACATAACTGAAGGAAATGGCAACCCACTCCAGTATTCTTGCCTGGAAAATCCCATGGACAGAGGAGCCTGGTAGGGTTACAGTCCCTGGGGTTGCAAAGAGTTGGACATGACTGACCGACTTCACTTTCCTTTCCTAAGCATCACACATCCTGAGATATGTCATGCTGGTTGAGTTATATGCTGGAATCAAGATTTCTGGCAGGAATATCAACAACCTCAGATATGCACGTGAATACTGCTCTAATGATAGAAAAGGTAAAGGAACTAAATAGTCTCTTGATGAGGGTGAAGGAGAAGAGTGCAGTCGCAGGCAGATAACTTGAAGGTACAAAAACTCAGATCACAACATCAGGTCGCATCACTCCATGGCAGATAGAATGGGAAAAATGGAAAGCAGTGACAAATTTTACCTTCCTGGAGTCTAAAATTGCTCCAAATGGCGGCTACAACCATCAAATTAGAAAGCAAATATTTATTGGCAGACGAGCTATGAGACATCTAGGCATGTGTGAAAAAGCAAAGACACCACTTCACCAGCAAACGTTTGTATAGTCAAGTCTGTGGTCTTTTTGGTATTTTTAAATACGGTAGATTGAGCAGGACCATAAAGGTGACAGAACGCTTAAGAATTTATGCTTTTGGAATGTGGTACTGTAGAAGACTCTTGAGAGGTCCTTGGAATGCAAGGAGATCTAAGTAGTCAGTCTTCAAGGAAATCAGCCCAAAATACTCATTGGAAGAACTGCTACTGAAGCTGAAGCTCTAATTTATCCATCAAATGCCAAAAGCAAACTCATTGGAAAAGACCCTGATGATGGAAAATATTGAAGGTAGAAGGACAAGGGTGTGATAAGAATGAATGTGTTGGATGTCATCACCGCTGATGCAATGGATACGAATTTGGGCAAACTTCGGAAGATGGAGGTTCATAGTGAGGCTTGCCTGCTGCAGTCCATGACATCACAAGGAGTCAGGTATGACTTGGCCATTAAACAATAAAAGGGAATGCCCTAATTTCATTCTTTCATCTTTATCTCTCAAGATTTTCCAGCAGCAACTATAAAGGATAATATCTTCTCTCCAATGTATATTGTTGTCTCCTCTGTCATAGATTAGGTAACCATTTATTTGGACCAGAGTTTATTTCAGGGTCTTCTATCTGTTCAATTGGCCTGTATCCCCATTTTTGTTTGTTTGTTTTTTGCCAGTTTCATGCTGTGTATTACTACAGCTTTGTATTACAGACTGAAATCAGGAAACCTGTATCCTCCTGGCCTGTTTTTTTTTTCTTTTTTTTTTCTTTTTCATGATAGCATGGCTATTCAAGGTCTTTTACATTTCCCAACAAGTTGTAAAAAAAAAAAAACAAATTGTATAGATCTGTGAAAAATGTCATTGTTAATTTCAAAGCAATTGCTTTGAATCTGTAAACTGCTTTTTGTAACATAGCCATTTTCACAGTATTGAATCTCCAAGTCTAAGAGAATGGTATACCTCACCATTTATTTTGTCACCTTTGATTTGTTTCCTTCATGCCTTATTCAATTTAGTGCACAAATTTTTGCCCAGGTTTATTCCCAGGAATTATATTATTCTAGGTACAGTGAATTAACGGGATTTCTTTCTTAATTTGTTTTCTTTTCTTTCTTTTTTTCTGATGTCAGTGTATAGGAATGCAAGTGGTCTCTGTGTGTTCTTTATAGCTGGACATTTCCCTGAAGTCATTGAGTAGCTCTCATAATTTTCTGGTTGCATCTTAGGATTCTCTGTTTGTAGTATCATATCATCTGCAAAAAGTGACAGTTTTACCTCTTATTTTCCATTTTATTTGCAATTCTCCTCATTCTCCTCCTCCTCCTCCGTCTCATTCTCCTCCATCTCCTCCTCCTCCTCCGTCTCCTCCTCTGTCTCTGTCTCCTCCTCCGTCTCCATCTCCTTCTCCTTCTTCTCCAATTGCAGCAGCTAGGTGTCCCAAGACTATGTTGAGTAACAGTGGTGAGAAGCGTGCATCTTTCTCTTAATCTTGAATTAGGGAGCATGGTTACATATTTTTACCACTGAGAACACTGCTTGTGGTGGGTTTATCCATGCATGGCCTTTATTGGTTAAAGAAGATTCCCTCTGTTCCCACTTCCTCTACAGATTTCATCATAAGTGGGTGTTAAATTTTGTCAGAAGCTTTTTCTGCATCTATATCCTAAACACATTCAATACCTCTCTTTGGAATACTTAGGTAGCTTTCTGTTTGTGTGCTTGTTTTTCCTCCTTTGGCCACATGATGCAAAGAGCTGAACCACTCAAAAATGTCCAGATGCTGGGAAAGATTGAAGGTAAAAGGAGAAGTGAGTAGCAGATGATGGGGTGGTTACATTACATTACCAATTCTATGGATGGAAATCTGAACAAATTCTGTGAGATAGTGAAGGGAAGCCTGGAAGGCTAAATTCCATGGGGTGGCAAAGAGCCAGAGCTGACTTACTGACTGAATAACAACAAATGCTCTCCTTCTGTTATTGGCAAGAGTAGCTAGTTTTGACTTCTTCATTTTCTATCCCACCTCACCCTATCTAGATTCTAAATTATGTTACGTCTACTCCTTATCATGTTGAGATTCAGCCATAGTTTGCTGGCTTTATTGTCACCCACCTGGCCCAACATTTGTGTGATTTTTCTACTCCACATGATTTAGTGCTATCCTAACCATTCACCAGCCTCCACATATTTTCCTCAGACAGTCTTTGTCTTGCCACAGCCAGATAAAATGATCACTCACTAGCTAAGTTGTGTGATAAAAAGCAGACTCTTGAGAACTGACTAAGAACATCCTCAATTCTACCTTAATCACATTCTTCAAATTGTTCCTTTAACTCCCCTTGTTCAGTCAGACTGATGTTTCATTCTGTTCTGTTCGCCTCGGTCTCACTGTGTGTGCATAGACCATTCTTCTTCTTTCCTTGATTTTTTCTTGCTGTTAATGTATTGACGCCTTATTTTATATTCCCAATGAAGCTTTTTTCTTCTTTGTCTTACACATTCTTATGTGATTACTATTCTAGATTGACCTGTTTGATGTTATTTGATACGATGTGTTCTCCAGTTGGAATAAAGTATCAGATCACATGTCTATTTTTGCTTGTGACCTTACTCACCTCTCTTCAGAATTAGAGGTCTGTATTTGAAAAATACAACCTGAATAATGGAGCAAAAAGAAACAAAATTTTAAACACATAAATCTTAATAAATTCTAGACTTGAGAGGAAAATTTCCTCCAAAAAATAAATATATTGTTTGCAAGTTAAAACCACCAACTTTGTATATCGATCCCAAGATCAGTTAAAAAATATCATCAGCTTCTTTAAAAACCATATTTTTAAGTAACTATCAAGAACAAGAACATAAAAAAACAAAAACAAACAAACAAACAAAAAAGCAATTCTCACAACTCTGCATCAGGAATAGTAACCAGCAGCAGACAGGAGCATTTCTACGTTAGAGAAACTGTGGTTAGAGTAAAAATATTTTTCATATTCCTTTTCTTGATAAATGGTAGTTGCTATTCTGTAGTGGGGATGTTTTCATCAGGATCCCTTAAATCAGGGTCCATGATTGCTCTTCAAGTGACTTATTGGTGAGGATTTCAAGGAGAAATGGAATGAGGTAAGCAAGAAATATCAGACAGGAGACAAAATCTAATCTCAAGTGGAGAGCAAATTGAACCACTTTGAAGATAACATTTTCAAACTTTATCACATTTTGAATTAAGTCATTTGCTTTCAAGTCACTCGCTGTGAAAATTTTACTCATGGAAATGGAATTAGCACCTCTCATGTAAGGAGGCTTTCATGTGACCAAAGGGAATTAATTAGTTTCAGACTAGGGGGCTTTGTAAACAGACCAGTGACCAGGAATTGTAGAAGTTGAAGGGTGCTGAATGAAAGGCACCTGGGTGGTACAAGAGGGATAGTCTGGATGCAGTCTTCCCAGCTTGCCACACTTCATCTCTTTTTTTCACAATTGGTCTTCATACTTATTGTATGCTTATAGAGGCTATTTCTGATTTTTGAATCACTACATATGAGCAGGAAGGGTGCTAAGGAGCAAAGTTATCAAATTGTTGTTATTGAAAATGCCTAAATATGAAAGAGCTTAGCAGTTCCAAGAAAATGGCTTGATTATGAAGATAATGGGAAAAATTAAAATTAGAAGTCAGGCCTTTGCAGACCCACATTCATTCCATAGTTCCACCTCAAGAAGTTTACATTTTATCTGCTATATGCAATGTAATCTGAGGGAGAAAATGTTATAGTTTAGAGTTTCATGGCTGCTAATCTGATAAATATCTTAAGTATATAGAAGATATAGACATATAAGGGAAGGTGCTTGTTCAAGTCCAGAAGGTTATTATTATGAGGTTTCCTCAGGCACTATCCACTTGATGAAATTTAGTACATTTTGAAGCTACTGTTAGTCTCACATTTCCCTCAGATTGGACAAGGGACTACACCAATCAACCTGATATTCTGTGCAAGCCACTATTTTCAATATCACCATTTTCCATATTTCCATTGTATTGTTCTCAGCAGCAGCAGAAGAAGGCAATGGCAACCCACTCCAATACTCTTGCCTCGAAAATCCCATGGACAGAGACACATGATAAGCTGCAGTCCATGCAGTCATGAAGAGTCTACATGACTGAGCGACTTTCCTTTCACTTTTCAGTTGGCAATCCACTCCAGTGTTCCTGCCTGGAGAATCCCAGGGATGGAGGCACATGGTAGGTTACCATCTATGGGGTCACACAGAGTCAGACATGACTGAAGCAATTTAGGAGCAGCAGGAGCAGTAGCCATAGTGCAACTGTTATTGATCATGCTGAGGTTTGACAGAGATTTTATTTTTTATCTTATTCTAGAGCTATAAAAATCTAGCTTTAATCTCTTTGATGAATATCTTAACAGTGAGCAATATTAAAGTTATCTGTCATGCTTGTGGCCCTATCTGTGGCTATTCATCAGAAAGAGTCTGTGTTTTACTATGTCAGGTGTTTATAAGCCATATGAATAGTTAGGCTAAAATGTAATTTACACTATTTAAACCTTAGCATAATTAGAAGATAGAGCAAAAAATGATGGTATTGAATATAACGCACAGACTTTCGACAGAGTACAGACATTGATACATTTGTTGAAGCTTTTTGATGTTTCTGGGAGCTTTTGAAGATCACAATATGTCTGATCTAGGTCTTCAAGTAACGACTAGGATTTGGTATGAGACACTGGACAAGAAGGGAAGGACACTTCATGCAAAAGGAACACTGACAAGACCCAGAATAAGAAAAGAATAAAACATGGAGTTTCAGTGTACCTGAATGACAGATTATGTGTAGACATATGTAATGGACAGATTTGACAGAAGAGATCAAAACATCCATTTTATAGATAAGGGAAATTATTCAATATATTTACTTGTAGAAGTGATAAGTACTGATGTCTCTTCTGTGGAGTAAAGATGTTAATAAACAGATTTTGAGGACCATGTCTGCCTTAGTGTCTTGGAATGCTGTATTTTCAACTTGCCTGGGATTAGTAGTATGAGTGGAAGAGATTGATGTTTGTCCTATTCCAGTTCTAGCTCATCCAGGAACTCTATCTTCAGGGAAACAAATTAGTGGCATTTTCACCTCCCTGAAGATTTCCAATAGACATAGGATGAAAGATGGAATAGGTGGTAGGCCCAAATACATCGGAACTATTGTTGAAATACAGCATCAGCAGCCAGAGTTTCACATAGTTCTAGCAGCATGATACAAAACATTTTTAATTTTCTTCAGCTATACATTATTCTAATTTGACACTAACCAGCCACTGAATGTCCTCACATGCACTGAAGATTCTGGATACATACTTAGGGTCTCTTCAAATCAGCACCAAACTATATTTCATACATTAACAGTAGGTACAAAGATTGGACTGGAAAAGGTCAGTTTTCATTCCATTACCTAAGAAAGGCAATCCCAAAGAATGCTCAAACTACTGCACAATTGCACTCATCTCACACGCTAGTAAAGTAATGCTCAAAATTCTCAAAGCCAGGCTTCAGCAATATGTGAACCGTGAACGTCCAGATGTTCAAGCTGGTTTTAGAAAAGGCAGAGGAACCAAAGATCAAATTGCCAACATCCGCTGTATCATCAAAAAAACAAGAGAGTTCCAGAAAAACATCTACTTCTGCTTTATTGACTATGCCAAGGCCTTCATTGTGTTGGTCACAATAAACTGTGGAAAATTCTGAAAGAGATGGGAATATCAGACCACCTGACCTGTCTCTTGAGAAACCTGTATGCAGGTCAGGAACCAACAGTTAGAACTGGACATGGAACAACAGACTGGTTCCAAATAGGAAAAGGAGTACGTCAAGGCTGTATAGTGTCACCCTGCTTATTTAACTTATATGCAGAGTACATCATGAGAAACGCCAGGCTGGAAGAATCACAAGCTGAAATCAAGATTGCCGGGAGTAATATCAATAACCTCAGATATGCAGATTACATCACCCTTATGCCACAAAGTGAAGATGAACTAAAAATTCTCTTGATGAAATTGAAAGAGGAGAGTGAAAAAGTTGGCTTAAAGCTCAACATTCAGAAGATCATGGCATCTGGTCCCATGGGAAATAGATGGGGAGACAGTGGAAACAGTATCACACTTTATTTTGGGGGGCTCCAAAATCACTGCAGATGGTGATTGCAGCCATGAAATTAAAAGATGCTTACTCCTTGGAAGGAAACTTATGACCAACCTGGATAGCATGCTAAAAAGCAGAGACATTACCTTGCCAACAAAGGTCTGTCTGCTCAAGGCTATGTTTTTCCAGTGGTAATGGATGGATGTGAGAGTTGGACTGTGAGGAAAACTGAGCACCAAAAAATTGATGCTTTTGAACTGTGGTGTTGGAGAGGACTCTTGAGAGTCCCTTGGGCTGCAAGGAGATCCAACCAGTCCATACTAAAGGAGATCAGTCCTGGATGTTCATTGGAAGGACTGATGTTGAAGCTAAAACTCCAATACTTTGTCCACCTTACGCGACGAGTTGACTCATTGGAAAAGCCCCTGATGCTGGGAGGGATTGGGGGCAGGAGGAGAAGGGGGTGACAGAGGATAAGATGGCTGGATGGCATCACCAACTCGATGGGCATGAGTTTGAGGGAACTCTGGGTGTTGGTGATGGACAGGGAGGCCTGGTACGCTGATATTCATGGGGTCGCAAAGAGTCAGACACGACTGAGCGACTGAACTGACTGACCTACTGAACTGACAAAGACTAACACTGTGCCTAATACTTATTAATAATGTTGCAAACCATGTCCAGCAGGGATAATTGGTTAGAAATTCCTAATCTTCAACTTGTTCTGCATGCCAGTGGGTTCTGTGTCCATTTAAGACTGGTTAATACCTGTTCTCTTCAAATTCATGTAAGGAAGCTAAATATAGGGTATATTGACTTGTTCCTGGGTAGAAGGTCAATACTACTAGCTTGTAGGTCTGTTTACTGCAAACGTCAAGGTAACAGAAGATCTGCAGCATCACTAGAGTTACTAGGAACTTGTGGGAGATGAGGTCTAGGAAACACACACACACACACACAAAGAAACTTGTGGGTCAGAAACAGAGATTTATGTTCCACTTCTCTGCAGTCTCTTTGATGGATCTAACCTATCTATACTGTCAATAAAGAATGAATCTTCTATTTTTAGGTGATTTATTAAAAAAAAAAAATGACCTCACTGAATTTTGAGGTAAATCAGATTTCTAGAAGTTAACCTTTTTTTTTTTTCTTTAATTTGTCTCTTATATGAATTGAATTACCCCCATCCAATATACTATAAACCTGCCTCTTTCACAAGTTCAACTTTGGAATTTCAGAAAGACCCTCTGGAGCAAAAAGCTTTTAGAGGTTGCTTTGTCTTGAAAGAGATGCAAGAAAACACGTGGACAATGTTTTCTTCAGCTCTAAACGTCTAATATAACGGAATGAAAAGTGGCAACCCACTCCAATATTCTTGCCTGGGAAATCCATGGAGAAAGAAGCCTGGTGGTTGACACTCCATGAGGAGTGTAAGTCAGATTGAACTAATTTAGGTCAGATTGAGAAAAGTTCTTTCTTTTCTGATATTATTTCATGTTGTTCACACTGAAGGCATACAGTTTTTTTTTTTTTTTTTTTTTTAATTTCTCTATACCTCTATTAAAGATAACTGCCGCCTGTGTGGAAAGTGTTGAGCTTCCTTCTCTCCATCCACAATTTGCAACTTCTTTCCTGTTACCTGAAATAAGGATTTCCATATTGTCTTGTCTCTAGAGAGTTTGGCCCATGGGATATTATTTTTCTGTAATTAATAGCCTCCTTCTTAAATGTTCCCTTGTCTGGAGCAGTATGGAGCACCATAGAAGACTCTGGAACTGAGAGGAAATGATAACTTTGAGACTCACATCAATCTCATCCTTATTTAGGATCAGGTTACTTTATCACTTAAACAGATCTTTCATGGAACCAGCGAACCCCAAGAACCATTCCTCCAAGTGTATTTGGATCTTTTTCCTGTCCTTTCAAAGTTTGCATGCCAATTTTTATGTCACAGGTGATAGAGGACATAGAATCCATTGTATTCCACAGTTCTATCCATAGTACTAATGTGAATCTTCTTCATCTCCTTTCCCATTAAGCTAGAAAATCTTTACCAAAAATGCATCAGGAAAGCTGAGAGTCCCATTTCTGAAGGAGTTCTCTGGTATTAGTGACCTTTTCCCTGCATTTCTTGATATTTGTCTATATCATACAGTAGTAATATTGATAACAGGTCATGGGGATGGTCACAACTGTCCCCATCAGAAACTCATAGGAAGAAGTGATAGAGGTATCATGATGCTCAAGAGAAAATGGAGATGATGTCAGGAAGACGGAAGGATGGCCTCCATCAAGACATATTTGAAAATGTCAGAAGCAATGGTCTAGACTCTTGATTGCTATAGTAAAAGAAGAGGGGCTGGCAAACGAGGTCATAAGTAACCCTGTCAGTTGAGTAAGGAAGAAGTTGAAATGTGTGGGTTAAATATCAGAGGAAGCTAATTCATCACCTGTAAGCAGTGTATGCAATGAGGGGGAGAGACTTGATGAGAACTCTGGCAGAAAAACAGGCTTTTTGGTATCTATGACAAATAAAATATGTACAACGGTTGCTGATTTCTCATCAGAGCTTCTTCCAAAATACTTTGTCAATCAGCCACTTAGTGAACCACTTTCCCATGGTCTCTCTTTATTTCCAACACTCCTCAAAAGCTTGGCTTCTCTGTGCTCTTGCATTTTTAATTAATTAATGTATTTATTTTAATTGGAGGCTAACTGCTTTACAATATTGTGGTGGATTTTGCCATACTTTGACATGAATCAGTCATGGCTGTACATGTATAACAGCATCCTGAATCCCCCTCCAACCTCCCTCCCCACCACTTCCTCCTGGGTTGTACCATAACAGCAGTCCTGAGTGCCCTGCTTCACTCAACAAAATTGCATTGGTCAACTACTTTATATGGTAATATACAGGTTTCAATGCTATTTTCTCATATTTCCCACCCTCGCTTTCTCCCGCATAGTCTCAAATTGTGTTCTTCACATCTGTGCCTCTTTTGCTTTCTTGCATGTACGGTTATCATACCATCTTTCTAAATGCCATATGTATGCATTAATAAACTACATCAGTGTTTCTTTATTGTCTTACATCATTCAGTATAATAGGCTCCAGTTTCATGCACCTCATTAGAACTGACTCAAAAGTGTTCTCTATTATTTGAGTCATTCAATGGACATGAGTTTGATAAACTCTGGGAGTTGGTGATGGACAGGGAGGCCTCGTGTGCTGCAATAAACGGGGTCACAAAGAGTCAGACACGATTGAGCAATTGAACTGAATATCCCATTGTGTATATGTATCATGACTTCCTTATCCAGTCGACTGCCAATGGACATCTAGGTTGCTTCCATGTCCCACTGAAACTGTGTTGCAATGAACACTGAAATGCACGTGTCTTTTTCAATTCTGCTTTCCTCAGTGTGTATGTCTAACTGTGGGTCATATGGTAGTTCCAGTTGTTTAAAATATCTCCATACTCTTCTCCATAGTGGCAATACTAGTTTGGATTCCCAGTAATAGTGTAGGAATCTTCCACTTTCTCTACAGCCTCTCCAGCATTTATTGTCTGTAGACTTTTTGATGGCAGCCATTCTGACCAGCATGAGTAGGCACCGCCTTGTGGGTTTGATATGCATTTATCTGATAATGCATGAGGTTAAGCATCTTTTCATGTCTTGGTTAGCCATCTGTGTGTCATCTCCAGATAAATGCCTATTGAGGTTTTTGGCCCATTTCTTTATTCAGTCATTTATTTTCTAGGTATTGAGCTCATGAGCTGCTTTTATAGTCTAGGGAATAATTCTTTGTCAGTGGCTTTGTTTGCTGTTATTTTCTCCATTTTAAAGTGTGCTTCTTCAAAGGGTGCTTTTTCACATTGCTTATAGTTTTCTTCATTGTACAAAAACTTTTAAGCTTAATTAGGTCCCAAATATTCATTTTTGTTTTATTTCCATTTCTCTGGGAGGTGGGTCATAGAGCATCTTGCTGTGATTTATGCCAGAGTGTGTGTTCTGCCTACATTATCCTCTAAAACTTTTTTTAGTTTCTCATCTCATATTTAGATATTCAATCTAATTTGAATTTAGTTTTGCATATGGTGTTAGGAAGGGTTGTGCTTTCTTTTACATCTAGTTGATCATTTTCCCCAGAACCACTTGTTAAAGACATCGCCTTTTCTTCATTGTAGATTCTTGTCTCTTTCATCAAAATTAAGATGTGCATAGGTGTGTGGACCTCTAGGCTTTCTATTTTGTCCCATTGATCTACATTTCTGTCTCTGTACTACTGTCTTGATGACTGTAGTTTTGTAGTATAGTCTGAAGTTAGGCCTGTTGATTCCTCCATTTCCATTCTTCTTTCTCAAGATTGCATTTACTATGAGAGGTTTCCTTGTGTTTCTATACATACTGTGAAAGTATTTCTTCTAGTTCTGTGAAGAATGCCATCGGTAACTACTTAGGGTTGCATTGAATCTATAGATTACTTTGGTTTGTATACTCATTTTCACTATATTGTTTCTTCAAGTCTGTTAATCTGGTATAATTCTCCATCTGTCTGTCTCATCTTTCATTTCTTTCAGCGTTGCTTTATAGCTTTCTATAAAAAAAGAAACAGCACATTCAATGGTGAAAAATTGAAAGCATTTCCTCTGAAATCAGGAACAAGGCAAGAGTGCCCACTCTCACCACAACTATTCAACATTGCTTTGGAAGTCCTAGACACAATATACAGTTTCTATGCTTATAATTATGTTTCTTTCTTAATGTAAATTTACACCTAAGTATGGTATACCTTTCCCTGCCATGGTGAACAAGATTGCTTCCTTAATTTCTCTTTCTGTTTCCTCACTGTTCATGTATAACAATGCAAGGGGCTTCTGTGTAATAATTTTTAACCCGCAACATTCTTATATTCATCAATTAGCTCTAGTAATATTCTCATGGTGTCTTTAGGGCTTTCTATGTAGTGGATCATGTCATCTGGAAATGGTAAGAGTTTCTTTTCTTTTTTTTTTTCCAGCCTGGATTCCTTCTCATTTATTTTTCTTCTCTGACTGTTGTGTCTAGGACTTCCAAAGCAATGTTGAATTGTTGTGGTGAGAGTGGGCACTCTTGTCTTGTTCCTGATTTTAGAGGAAATGCTTTCAATCTTTCACCATTGAATACACTGTTTGCTGTGGGTTTTTCATGTATGGCTTTTATTGTGTTGAGATATGCTTCTTTTATGCTTCCTTTCTGGAGAGTTATCATAAGTAGATGTTGAATTTTGTCAAATATTTCTCTGCATCTATTGAGATAATCATATGATTTTAATCTTTCAGTTTAATATAGTGTATCATATTGATTGATCGATTTGCAAATATTGAAGAATTCTTGCATCCCTGGGATGAAGCCCATGTGCTTATTAGGTAATGATGTACCTACCATCTTTTCAATATGTTGTTGCATTCTATTTGTTTCCTTGAAGCTGCAGGAAAATTTCCATGTCTATGTTTCCCAATCTGTTTAGTGATAATGGCCTGTTGTTTTCTTTCCTTGTTGCATCTTTGTCTTGTTTTTGGTATTAGGGTGATGGTGACCTCATAAAATGAGTCTGGGAGCTTATCATCCTCTAAAATTTTCTGGAAGAGATTGAGTTGGTTAAGTATTAGTTCTTCCATAAAAAGTTTTTTTTCTTGCTTTTTCTTTCTTTTTTTTTTTTTTCATATTAATTTCTATAAATGAAAAAAAAAAAAGTAGGATTCGCCTTTTGAAACCATCTGGTCCTGGTCTTTTGATTTATGAAATACTTGATTAGAGCTTTAATTTCCATGATTCTGATGTGTCTGTTAAAGTTTTCTATTTCTCTCTTGTTCAGTTATGAAAGATTATTATATTCTAAGAATTTTTCAATTTCTTCAACATTGTCCATTTTAGTGATATA
>NC_057420.1:1914183-1942375 GCF_019320065.1 Cervus canadensis
GTGCAAAAGCTTTTAAGTTTCATTAGGTCCCATTTGTTTAGTTTTGCTTTTATTTCCAATATTCTGGGAGGTGGGTCATAGAGAATCCTGCTGTGATTTATGTCAGAGAGTGTTTTGCCTATGTTCTCCTCTAGGAGTTTTATACTTTCTGGTCTGTTTCATTGATCTATATTTCTGTCTTTGTGCCAGCACCATACTGTCTTGATGACTGTGGCTTTGTAGTAGAGCCTGAAGTCAGGCAGGTTGATTCCTCCAGATCTGAAAGAGACACATGCACCCCAGTGTTAATCTCAGCACTGTTTATAATTGCCAGGACATGGAAGCAACCTAGATGCCCATCAGATGATAAATGGATAAGGAAGCTATGGTACATATACACAATGGAATATTACTCAGCCATTAAAAAGAATGCATTTGAATCAGTTCTAATGAGATGAATGAAACTGGAACCCATTATAGAAAGTGAAATAAGCCAGAAAGATAAAAGCCAAAACAGTATATTAACACACACATATGCATATATATATGGAATCTAAAAAGATGGTAACAATAACCCTATATGCAAAACAGAAAAAGAGACACAGATGTACAGAACAGACTTTTGGACTCTGTGGGAGAAGGCGAGGGTGGGATATTCTGAGAGAATAGCATTGAAACAAGTATACTATGAAGGGTGAAAGAGATGACAAGCCCAGGTTGGATGCATGAGACAAATGTTCAGAGATGGTGCACTGGGAAGACCCAAGGGATGGAGTGGGGAGGGAGGTGGGAGGGGGGATCGAGATGGGGAACACATGTAAATCCATGGCTGATTCATGTCAATGTATGACAAAAGCCACTACAATATTGTAATTAGCCTCAAACTAATAAAAATAAATGGGTGAAAAAAAAGGCTATTTTTTTTTTTTTTCCAGTGGTCATACATGGATGTGAGAGCTGGACAATAAAGAAAGCTGAGTGATGAAGAATTTATGCTTTTGAACTGTGGTGCTGGAGAAGACTCTTGAGAGTCTCTTGGGCTGCAAAGAGACCCAACCAGTCCATCCTAAAGATCAGTCCTAATTGGAAGGACTGATGTTGAAGCTGAATTTCCAATCGTTTGCCAGCTGATTCAAAGAGCTGGCTCATACAAAAAGACCCTGATGCTGGGAAAGATTGAGTGCAGGAGGAGAAGGGGACGACAGAGGATGAGATGTTTGTATGGCATCACTGACTCAGTGGACATGGGTTTGAGTGGACTCTGGGAGTTAGTGATGGACAGGGAGGCCTGGCATGCTGCGTTTCACGGGGTTGCAAAGAGTCGGACACAACTGAGTGTCTGCACTGAACTGTACTTTTAAGTCGTTGATTCTGTGGATCATAATAAATTGTGGAAAATACTTAAAGAGATGGGACTGCAGGACCATCTTTCCCGTCTCCTTAGATACCTGTTTGCAGGTCAAGATGCAACAGTTACAACCATGTATAGAACAACTGACTCTTTCAGGATTGAGTCAGGAGTATGACGAGGGTGTTTATTGACACCTTTTTACCTAACTGAAGGAAGTGGCAACCCACTCCAGTATTCTTGCCTGGAAAATCCCATGGACAGAGGAGCCTGGTAGGGCTACAGTCCTTGGGGTCACAAAAAGTTGGACATGACTGAGCGACTGCGCTTTCCTTTCCTAGGCATCACACATCCTGAGATATGTCATGCTGGATGAGTTATATGCTGGAATCAAGATTTCGGGCAGGAATATCAACAACCTCAGATATGCATGTGAATACTGCTCTAATGATAGAAAAGGTAAAAGAACTAAATAGTCTCTTGATGAGGGTGAAGGAGAAGAGTGTAGTCGCAGGCAGATAACTTGAAGGTACAAAAACTCAGATCACAACGTCAGGTCCCATCACTCCATGGCAGATAGAATGGGAAAAATGGAAAGCAGTGACACATTTTACCTTCCTGGAATCTAAAATCGCTCCAAATGGCGGCTACAACCATCAAATTAGAAAGCAAATAATTATTGGCAGAAGAGCTATGAGAAATCTAGGCATGTGTGAAAAAGCAAAGACACCACTTCACCAGCAAATGTTTGTATAGTCAAGTCTGTGGTCTTTTTGGTATTTAAATATGGTAGATTGAGCAGGACCATAAAGGTGACAGAACGCTGAAGAATTTATGCTTTTGAATTGTGGTACTGTAGAAGACTCTTGATGGGTCCTTGGAACACAAGGAGATCAAAGTAGTCAGTCTTCAAGGAAATCAGCCCCAAATACTCATTGGAAGAACTGCTACTGAAGCTGAAGCTCTAATTTATCCATCAAATGCCAAAAGCAAACTCATTGGAAAAGACCCTGATGATGGAAAATATTGAAGTAGAAGGACAAGGGTGTGATAAGAATGAGTGTGTTGGATGTCATTACCAGGTATGACTTGGCCATTAAGCAATAAAAAGGAATGCCCTAATTTCATTCTTTCATCTTTATCTCTCAAGATTTTCCAGCAGCAACTATAAAGGATAATATCTTCTCCCCAATGTATATTGTTGTCTCCTCAGTCGTAGATTAGGTAACCATTTATTTGGACAAGAGGTTATTTCAGGGACTTCTATCTGTTCAATTGGCCTGTATCCCCATTTTTGTTTGTTTGTTTTTTGCCAGTTTCATGTTGTGTGGATTACTACAGCTTTGTATTACACACTGAAATCAGGAAACCTGTATCCTCCCGGCCTGTTTTTTTTTTTTTTCCTTTCTTTCTTTCTCATGATAGCATGGCTATTCAAGGTCTTTTACATTTCCCAACAAGTTGTAAAAAAAAAAAAAAAAAATGTATAGATCTGTGAAAAATGTCATTGTTAATTTCAAAGCAATTGCTTTGAATCTGTAAACTGCTTTTTGTAGCATAGCCATTTTCACAGTATTGAATCTCCAAGTCTAAGAGAATGGTATACCTCACCGTTTATTTTGTCACCTTTGATTTGTTTCCTTCATGCCTTATTCAATTTAGCGCACAAATTTTTGCCCAGGTTTATTCCCAGGAATTATATTATTCTAGGTACAGTGGTGAATGGGATTTCTTTCTTAATTTGTTTTCTTTTCTTTCTTTTTTTCTTTTTTTCTGATGTCAGTGTATAGGAATGCAAGTGGTCTCTGTGTGTTCTTTATAGCTGGACATTTCCCTGAAGTCATTGAGTAGCTGTCATAATTTTCTGGTTGCATCTTAGGATTCTCTGTGTGTAGTATCATATCATCTACAAAAAGTGACAGTTTTACCTCTTATTTTCCATTTTATTTGCAATTCTCCTCATTCTCCTCCTCCATCTCCTCCTCTTTCTCCGTCTCCTCCTCCTCCTCTGTCTCCGTCTCCTCCTCCGTCTCCATCTCCTTCTCCTTCTTCTCCAATTGCAGCAGCTAGGTATCCCAAGACTATGTTGAGTAACAGTGGTGAGAAGCGTGCATCTTTCTCTTATTCTTGAATTAGGGAGCATGGTTACAGATTTTTACCACTGAAAACACTGCTTGTGGTGGGTTTATCCGTGCATGGCCTTTATTGGTTAAAGAAGATTCCCTCTGTTCCCACTTCCTCTACAGGTTTCATCATAAGTGGGTGTTAAATTTTGTCAGAAGCTTTTTCTGCATCTATATCCTAAACAGATTCAACACCTCTCTTTGGAATACTTAGGTAGCTTTCTGTTTGTGTGCTTGTTTTTCCTCCTTCGGCCACATGAAGCAAAGAGCTGAACCACTCAAAAATGTCCAGATGCTGGGAAAGATTGAAGGTAAAAGGAGAAATGAGTAGCAGATGATGGGGTGGTTACATTACATTACCAATTCTATGGATGGAAATCTGAACAAATTCTGGAAGATAGTGAAGGGAAGCCTGGAAGGCTGAAGTCCATGGGGTGGCAAAGAGCCAGAACTGACTTACCGACTGAATAACAACAAATGCTCTCCTTCTGTTATTGGCAGAAATAGCTATTTTTGACTTCTTCATTTTCTATCCTACTTCACCCTATCTAGATTCTAAATTATGTTACTTCTACTTCTTATCATGTTGAGATTCAGCCACAGTTTGCTGGCTTTATTGTCACCCACCTGGCCCAACATTTGTGTGATTTTTCTACTGCACATGATTCAGTGCTATCCTAACCATTCACTAGCCTCCACATATTTTCCTCAGACAGGCTTTGTCTTGCTACACCCAGATAAAATGATCACTCACCAGCTAAGTTGTGTGATAAAAAGCAGACTCTTGAGAACTATGAGCATCCTCAATTCTACCCTAGTCACATTCTTCAAATTGTTCCCTTAACTCCCTTTTGTTCAGTCAGACTTGTGTTTCATTCTGTTCTGTTCACCTTGGTCTCACTGTGTGTGCATAGACCATTCTTCTTCTTTCCTTGATTTTTTCTTGCTGTTAATGTATTGACACCTTATTTTATATTCCCAATGAAGCTTTTTTTTTTCTTTGTCTTACACATTCTTATGTGATTACTATTCTAGATTGACCAGTTTGATGTTATTTGATATGATGTGTTCTCCAGTTGGAATAAAGTATCAGATCACATGTCTATTTTTGCTTGTGACCTTACGCACCTCTCTTCAGAATTAGAGGTCTGTATTTGAAAAATACAACCTGAATAATGGAGCAAAAAGAAACAAAATTTTAAACAAATAAATCTTAATAAATTCTAGACTTGAGAGGAAAATTCCCTCCAAAAAATAAATATATTGTTTGCAAGTTAAAACCACCAGCTTTGTATATCTATCCCAAGATCAGTTAAAAAATATCATCAGCTTCTTCAAAAAACATATTTTTAAGTAACTATCAAGGCTAAGAACATTAAAAAAAAAAAAAGCAATTCTCACAACTCTGCATCAGCAATAGTAACTAGCAGCAGACAGGGACATTTCTCCTTTAGAGAAGTTGTGGTTAGAGTAAATATATTTTTCACTTTCCTTTTCTTGGTGATAGGTAGTTGCTATTCTGTAGTGGGGATGTTTTCATCAGGATCCCTTAAATCAGGGTCCATGATTGCCCTTCAAGTGACTTATTGGTGAGGATTTCAAGGAGAAATGGAATGAGGTAAGCAAGAAATATCAGAGAGAAGACAAAATCTAATGTCAAGTGGAGAGCAAATTGAACGACTTTGAAGATAATATTTTCAAACTTTATCTCATTTTGAATTAAGTCATTTACTTCCAAGTCACTCGCTGTCAAAATTTTACTCGTGGAAATAGAATTAGCACCTCTCATGTAAGGAGGCTTTCATGTGACCAAAGGGAATTAATTATTTTAGACTAGGGGGCTTTTTAAACAGATCAGTGACCAGGAATTGTAGAAGTTGGAGGGTGCTGAATGAAAGGCACCTAGGTGGTGTACTGTAAAAGAGGGATAGTCTGGATGCAGTCTTCTCAGCTTGCCACACTTCATCTCTTTTTTTCACAATTTGTCTTCATACTTATTGTATGCTTATAGAGGCTATTTCTGATTTTTTAGTCACTAAATATGAGCAAGAAGGGTGCTAAGGAGCAAAATTATCAAATTGTTGCTATTGAAAATACCTAAATATGAAAGAGCTTAGCAGTTCCAAGAAAATAGCTTGATTATGAAGATAATGGGAAAAATAAAAATTAGAAGACAGGCCTTTGCAGACCCACATTCATTCCATAGTTCCACCTCAAGCAGTTTACATTTTATCTGCTCTATGCAACGTAATCTGAGGGAGAAAATGTTATAGTTTAGAGTTTCATGGCTGCTAATCTGATAAATATCTTAAGTATATAGAAGATATAGACATATAAGGGAAGCTGCTTGTTCAAGTCCAGAAGGTTATTATTATGAGGTTTCCTCAGGCACTATCCACTTGATGAAATTTAGTACATTTTGAAGCTACTGTTAGTCTCACATTTCCCTCTGATTGGACAAGGGACTACACCAATCAACCTGATACTCTGTGCAAGCCACTATTATCAAAATCACCATTTTCCATATTTCCATTGTATTGTTCTCATCAGCAGCAGAAGAAGGCAATGGCAACCCACTCCAAACTCTTGCCTCGAAAATCCCATGGACAGTGACACCTGATAAGCTGCAGTCCATGCGGTTGTGAAGAGTCTACATGACTGAGCGACTTTCCTTTCACTTTTCAGTTGGCAATCCACTCCAGTGTTCCTGCCTGGAGAATCCCAGGGATGGAGGCACATGGTAGATTACCATCTATGGGGTCACACAGAGTCAGACATGACTCAAGCAATTTAGGAGCAGCAGGAGCAGTAGCCATAGTGCAACTGTTATTGATCATGCTCAGGTTTGACAGAGATTTTATTTTTTTATCTTACTCTAGAGCTGTAAATATCTAGCTTTAATCTCTTTGATGAATATCTTAACGGTGAGCAATATTAAAGTTATCTGTCATGCTTGTGGCCCTATCTGTGGCTATTCATCAGAAAGAGTCTGTGTTTTATTATGTCAGGAGTTTATAAGCCATATGAATAGTTAGGCTAAAATTCAATTTACACTATTTAAACCTTAGCATAAGTAGAAGATAGAGCAAAAAATGATGGTATTGAATATAATTCACAGACTTTCTACAGAGTACAGACACTGATATATTTGTTGAAGCTTTTCAGTGTTTCTGGGAGCTTTTGAAGATCAAAATATATCTGATCTAGGTCTTCAAGTAAAGAATAGGATTTAGTATGAGACACTGGAAAAGAAGGGAAGGACACTTCAGGCAAAAGGAACACTGACAAGACCCAGAATAGGAAAAGAATAAAACATGGAATTTAAGTGTACCTGAATGACAGATTATGTGTAGACATACACAATGGACAGATTTGACAGAAAAGATCAAAACATCAATTTTAAAGATAAGGGAAATCATTGGATATATTTACTTGTAGAAGTGATAAGTTCTGATGTCTCTTCTGTGGAGTAAAGATGTTAATAAACAGATTTTGAGGACCATGTCTGCCTTAGTGTCTTGAAATGCTGTATTTTCAACTTGCCTGGGATTAGTAGTATGAGTGGAAGAGAATGATGCTTGGCCTATTCCAGTTCTAGCTCATCCAGGAACTCTATCTTCAGGGAAACAAATTAGTGGCATTTTCACCTCCCTGAAGATTTCCCGTAGACATAGGATGAAAGATGGAATAGGTGGTAGGCCCAAATATGTTGGAACTATGGTTGAAATACAGCATCAGCAGCCAGAGTTTCACATAGTTCTAGCAGCATGATACAAAACATTTTTAATTTTCTTCAGCTATACATTATTCTAATTTGACACTAACCAGCCACTGAATGTCCTCACGTGCACTGAAGATTCTGGATACATACTTAGGGTCTCTTCAAATCAGCACCAAACTATATTTCATACATTAACGGTAGGTACAAAGATTGGACTGGAAAAGGTCAGTTTTCATTCCATTACCTAAGAAAGGCAATCCCAAAGAATGCTCCAACTACCGCACAATTGCACTCATCTCACACACTAGTAAAGTAATGCTCAAAATTCTCAAAGCCAGGCTTCCGCAATATGTGAACCGTGAACTTCCAGATGTTCAAGCTGGTTTTAGAAAAGGCAGAGGAAGCAAAGATCAAATTGCCAACATCTGCTGTATCATCAAAAAAGCAAGAGAGTTCCAGAAAAACATCTACTCCTGCTTTATTGACTATGCCAAGGCCTTCATTGTGTTGATCACAATAAACTGTGGAAAATTCTGAAAGAGATGGGAATATCAGACCACCTGATCTGTCTCTTGAGAAACCTGTATTCAGGTCAGGAAGCAACAGTTAGAACTGTACACGGAACAACAGACTGGTTCCAAATAGGAAAAGGAGTAAGTCAAGGCTGTATAGTGTCACCCTGCTTATTTAACTTATATGCAGAGTACATCATGAGAAACACCAGACTGGAAGAATCACAAGCTGAAATCAAGATTGCCGGGAGTATTATCAATAACCTCAGATATGCAGATGACATCACCCGTATGCCAGAAAGTGAAAATGAACTAAAAATCCTCTTGATGAAATTGAAAGAGGAGAGTGAAAAAGTTGGCTTAAAGCTCATCATTCAGGAACAGGTTACTTTATCACTTGAACAGATCTTTCATGGAACTAGAGAACCCCAAGAACCATTCCTCCAAGTGTATGTGGCTCTTTTTCCTGTCCTTTCAAAGTTTTCATGCCAATTTTTATGTCACATGTGATAGAGGATATAGAATCCATTGTATTCCACAGTTCTATCCATAGTACTAATGTGAATCTCCTTCATTTCCTTTCCCATTAAGCTAGAAAATCTTTACCAAAAATGCATCAGGAAGGCTGAGAGTCCCATTTCTGAAGGAGTTCTCCAGTATTAGTGACCTTTTCCCTGCATTTCTTGATATTTGTCTATATCATACTTTAGTAATATTGATAAGAGGTCATGGGGGTGGTCACAACTGTCCCCATCAGAAACTCATAGGAAGAAGTAATAGAGGTATCAGGATGCTCAAGGGAAGATGGAGATGATGTCAGGAAGACGGAAGGATGGCCTCTATCATGACATATTTGAAAATGTCAGAAGCAATGGTCTAGACTATTGATTGCTATAGTAAAAGAAGAGGTGCTGGCAAACGAGGTCATAAGTAACCCTGTCAGTCGAGTAAGGAAGAAGTTGAAATGTGTGGTTTAAATATCAGAGGAAGCTAATTCATCACCTGTAAGCAGTGTATGCAATGAGGGGGAGAGACTTGGTGAGAACTCTGGCAGAAAAACAGGCTTTTTGGTATCTATGACAAATAAAGTATGTACAACGGTTGCTGATTTCTCATCAGAGCTTCTTCCAAAATACTTTGTCAATCAGCCGCCTAATGGACCACTTTCCCATATAGGAAACAAACAGGTCTCTGTTTATTTCCAACATTCCTCAGAAGCTTGGCTTCTCTGTGCTCTTGTATTTTTAATTAATTAATGTATTTATTTTAATTGGAGGCTAACTGCTTTACAATATTGTGGTGAATTTTGCCATACTTTGACATGAATCAGTCATGGCTGTACATGTATAACAGCATCCTGAATCCCCCTCCAACCACCCTCCCCACCACTTCCTTCTTGGTTGTACCATAACAGCAGTCCTGAGTGCCCTGCTTCACTCAACAAAATTGCATTCGTCAACTACTTTATATGGTAATATACAGGTTTCAATGCTGTTTTCTCATATTTCCCACCCTCGCCTTCTCCTGCATAGTCTCAAATTGTGTTCTTCACATCTGTGCCTCTTTTGCTTTCTTGCATGTATGGTTATCATACCATCTTTCTAAGTGCCATATGTAGGCATTAATAAACTACACCAGTATTTCTTTATTGCCTTACATCATTCAGTATAATAGGCTCCAGTTTCATGCACCTCATTAGAACTGACTCAAAAGTGTTCTCTATTATTTGAGTCATTCGATGGACATGAGTTTGATAAACTCTGGGAGTTGGTGTTGGACAGGGAGGCCTGGTGTGCTGCAATTCATGGGGTCGCAAAGAGTCGGACACGACTGAGCAATTGAAATGAACTGAATATCCCATTGTGTATATGTATCATGACTTCCTTATCCAGTCTACTGCCATTGGACATCTAGGTTGCCTCCATGTCCCATTGAAACTGTGTTGCAATGAACATTGAAATGCATGTGTCTTTTTCAATTCTGCTTTCCTCAGCGTGTATGTCTAACTGTGGGTCATATGGTAGTTCCAGTTGTTTAAAATATCTCCATACTCTTCTCCATAGTGGCAATACTAGTTTGGATTCCTACTAACAGTGTAGGAATCTTCCATTTTCTCTACAGCCTCTCCAGCATTTATTGTCTGTAGACTTTTTGATGGCAGCCATTCTCACCAGCATGAGTAGGCACCACATTGTGGGTTTTATTTTCATTTATCTGATAATGCATGAGGTTAAGTATCGTTTCATGTCTCTGTTAGCCATCTGTGTGTCATCTCCAGATAAACGCTTATTGATGTTTTTGGCCCATTTCTTTATTCAGTCATTTATTTTCTAGGTATTGAGCTCATGAGCTGCTCTTATAGTCTAGGGAATAATTCTTTGTCAGTGTCTTTGTTTGCTGTTATTTTCTCCATTTTAAAGGGTGCTTTTTCAAAGAGTGCTTTTTCACATTGCTTATAGTTTTGATCATTGTACAAAAGCTTTTAAGCTTAATTAGGTCCCAAATATTCATTTTTGTTTAATTTTCATTTCTCTGGGAGGTGGGTCATACAGCATCTTGCTATGATTTATGTCAGAGTGTGTGTTCTGCCTACATTATCCTCTAAAACTTTTTTTAGTTTCTCATCTCATATTTAGATATTCAATCTATTTTGAGTTTAGTTTTGCATACGGTGTTAGGAAGGGTTGTGCTTTCATTCTTTTACATCTGGTTGATCATTTTCCCCAGAACCACTTGTTAAAGACATCGCCTTTTCTTCATTGTATATTCTTGTCCCCTTCATCAAAATTAAGATGTGCATAGGTGTGTGGACTTAATCTCTAGGCTTTCTATTTTGTCCCATTGACTACATTTCTGTCTCTGTACTACTGTCTTGATGACTGTAGTTTTGTAGTATAGTCTGAAGTCAGGCCTGTTGATTCCTCCATTTCCATTCTTCTTTCTCAAAATTGCATTTACTATGAGAGGTTTCCTTGTGTTTCTATACATACTGTGAAGGTATTTCTTCTAGTTCTGTGAAGAATGTCATTGGTAACTACTTAAGGTTGCACTGAATATACAGATTACTTTGGTTTGTATACTCATTTTCACTGTATTATTTCTTCAAGTCTATCAACCTGGTATAATTCTCCATCTATCTGTCTCATCTTTCATTTCTTTCAGCATTGCTTTATAGCTTTCTATAAAAAAAAAAAGAAAGAAAGAAAGAAACAGCATATTCAATGGTCAAAAATTGAAAGCATTTCATCTAAAATCAGGAACAAGACAAGAGTGCCCACTCACCACAACTATTCAACATTGCTTTGGAAGTCCTAGGCACAATATACTGTTTCTATGCTTATAATTATGTTTCTTTCTTTCTGTAAATTTACACCTAAGTATGGTATTCCTTTCCCTGCCATGGTGAACAAGATTGTTTCCTTAATTTCTCTTTCTGTTTTCTCACTGTTCATGTATAGCAATGCAAGGGGCTTCTGTGTAACAATTTTTAACCTGCAACATTCTCATATTCATCAATTAGCTCTAGTAATATTCTCATGGTGTCTTTAAGGCTTTCTATGTAGTGGATCATGTCATCTGTAAATGGTGAGAGTTTCTTTTCTTTTTTTTTTCCAGCCTGCATTCCTTTTTATTTCTCTTTCTTCTCTGACTGTTGTGTCTAGGACTTCCAAAGCAATGTTGAATAGTTGTGGTGAGAGTGGGCACTCTTGTCTTGTTCCTGATTTTAGAGGAAATGCCTTCAATTTTTCACCATTGAATATACTGTGTGCTGTTGGTTTCTCATATATGGCTTTTATTGTGTTGAGATATGTTTCTTTTATGCTTCCTTTCTGGAGAGTTATCATAAGTAGGTATTGAATTTTGTCAAATATTTCTCTGCATCTATTGAGATAATCATATGGTTTTAATCTTTCCGTTTAATATAGTGTATCATATTGATTGATCTATTGGCAAATATTGAAGAATTCTTGCATCCCTGGGATGAAGCCCATGTGCTTATTAGATAATGATGTATCACCTTTTCAATATGTTGTTGGATTCTGTTCGTTTCCTTGAAGCTGCAGGAAAATTTCTGTGTCTATGTTCCCCAATCTGTTTAGTGATAATGGCCTGTTGTTTTCTTTCCTTGTTGCATCTTTGTCTTGTTTTTGGTATTAGGGTGATGGTGACCTCATAAAATGAGTCTGGGAGCTTATCATCCTCTAAAATTTTCTGGAAGAGTTTGAGTTGGTTAAGTATTAGTTCTTCCATAAAAAGGTTTTTTATGTTGTTGTTGTTCATAAATTCTAAAGAAAAAAAAAAAAAGTAGGATTCACCTTTTGAAACCATCTGGTCCTGGTCTTTTGATTTATGAAAGACTTGATTAGAGCTTTAATTTCCATGATTCTGACGTGTCTGCTAAGGTTTTCTATTTCTTTCTTGTTCAGTTATGGAAGATTATTATTTTCTAAGAATTTTTCAATTTCTTCAACATTGTCCATTTTAGTGATATATAATAACTCACATTAGTCTCATATGACCTTTTGTATTTCTGTGTTGTCTGTTGTGATTTCTCCATTTTCATATCTAATTTTACTATTCTGAGTCTTCTCCATGACCTGCCCCCCACCTTTTTTTTTTTTTCCCTTGATCACTCTGCCTAATGTTTTGTCTTAGATTTATATTCTCAAAGAACCAGATTTTCATTTTTATTGATTTTTGCCATAGTCGCTTTCATTTTTTTTTTGCATTTATTTCTGCTCTGCTTTTTATGATTCCTTTCATTCTACTAGCTTCAGGGTTCTTCTTTTCCTCCTTTTGTGTTTTCTTTAGATGTAAAGGTAGGCTGTTTCTTTGCTGTTCCTCTTCTTCCTTGAGGCAGGCTTATATGATATGAATCTACTCCTTAACACTGCTTGTTACTAAATCCCAAAGGTTTTGGGTGGCCATGTTTTTATTTTCATTTGTTTGTATTTATATTTGATTTCTTTTTCTATTTTTTCTGTGATCTGTTGGTTATTTAGATGTGTGTGATTTAACCTCCATATGTTTGGATTATTATTATTATTATTATTATGTTTCTTCTGCAGTTGACACCTAATCTTACTTCATCATGATTGGAAAACACTATCGACATTCTTCTTCTTCTTCTTTTTTTTTTTTTTTTTAATTTACAAAGACAACGTTTATGGCACAGGATTCAGTCTGTCCTGGAGGGTGTTCAGTGTGCACTTGAGGAAAGGTGATTCCGTTGCTAATGAGTGTAATGCCTATGTATAAAAATTAGGTGCAACTAACCCGTTGTTTCATTTAGAAGCAACTCAATGTGTAAGGCAAATGAAAGCAAGGAGGAAAGGGGTAATTAACAAGAACACAATTATAGTGGAGGACTTAATATCCCAACTCACATCTATGGCTACATCAACTGAAAAGAAAATTAGCAAAGAATCATGAGCTATAATTGTGCCTTTGAATGCTATCTGCCTTTACACTTACTGTAGTTCCTCTGGCATGGCAGGAGGAGAAACAATCAATCTGGCCATAATTAGTGGCAGGAAGTTATCTAGCACAATTGGTAGAGTTGGAAAACGGATAGAAACGTCCTAATACAAAGATGTGACTTCCAAGCTAGTGCTATCTTCCTTTCTTAAAAGACGAGAAGTACTCAGCAAGAAAGTGAAATCCCAGATAGGAAGTTATATGATCCATAAATGGAATAAGCCTAAGATAACAGTCTACATGTATATAAGTGAGTCCTGGTTTGAGCCCTTTCAATTATGTTAAGTGTTAGAAAATGTCTGATAGAGCACATCTCCTGAAAGTCTCACACAGCCTCCCCTAAATTAATCTCTCCTGAATTTCTAAGCTATGGCACTGTACTTGGCATAGTATTACAGGCTAAGGCTTTAAAATTGTATAAGCTCATTGAGGACAGAGACCACATTGATATATCACATTTGGAAACATCACCCCAAGGCCTGCAGCCAGGTCTGGAACAGCTGCCATCACCCCAAAAGGACAGGTGCTAGCTCTGAAATCTGCCCTTCATTCTCCTCTCCAACTTCCTCCATCTTATCACCAACCTGCAGCTTTCTCTGTCCCTTGCCCTGGACAGATTCTTTGTTCTTGCAGTCTTCATCATCTTCCATGGGTGCCTACTCATTGCCTATATTTCAAACTCTCTGCTGATTGAATGAACACAATTTAGGAATGGAAATCAGAGGCTGCAGACAGGCCTGCACAGAAGCATCTGAAGTTACAAAGCAGAAATCCACACTGACTTGTGGATATGTTGGATGTTATTACTGACTTGAATCCTATCAAGTGGGCCATCTGGGAGATGAATATTTTCCCTTGGAAACTGGCACAAAAGACCTTTTTTATGACTTCACTTTGGGTGTACACCTTCTCTGTAGTGTCCTATCCCTTGTTACCTCCAAATATTCCCTGTTGAACGTGTGTTGGACCTGATGTACACAGGGTCTGTCTTTTAGGCTTGGTTAAGACAGGAGGTTCAGAGGTCTTTTTGGCACAATTTATCAAGTTGGTAGAAGATTTACAATCTACACTGTTTATCAATAACTGGGACATGTCCCTTGAAGGGCTGCAGGCTTAACAATGAACTCTCCTGAAGCTGTGGTTTTGCTGCTCTAATGGTCATTCTTAGGGCTGAGAACCATGTGATTCTCCATAGGTACTTCAGTTTGGACTGGATTTTATTATTTTTTTAATCAAATATATACTTTGAAGCTAGAATCATGGTCTTTTGGGGTTCTCACAAATCCATAGGACTGGTGGCCATGGAAAAGGTGACTTCATCACACCTGGCAAACCCTCTGTGGGAAAGGCCCCAGGTGGTTCCAACCATTTGTTGGGAGACCTTGTGATCCTCTAAGTTCCCCAATGACTAGTGCAGACAATAGTTAGGGAGTGTTTACAGAGGCGGGATTACCATGATGCACTTGTTTTGTGTTATCACTAAAGCAATAGGCAGCAATGCCTTGGTCACTGCCCTTTGCAAAACCAGTCCTAAGGACTGGTCAGGTCTTATCCTCAGGATTTAGAAGGAAATCAGTGGGAAGGATTAAAGGAGATAACTATGTTTTTGAAAAGGTCATGCTACCTTCCTGATGTGTTTATTTTCTTCTACCACTTTCTGTAAATTATGTCTTTTCCATTGTTTCCTAGGGAATATTTACCCATATAATAGAAAGAATATTCATCCCAGCTGAATCGCTGAGGAAGAGTGAAAACTCTTAGGGAGCATTAGGAATCTGTTGGGATTATCAGTTAATGCATAAGAGAGTTCTTTAACACTTTCCTTTCTCTGAGAACCTAAGTTAGTATGGTGAGTTCCACTAAGTCACTCTGTCCTGTACAACTCTTTCAGGATCCATGGATTGCAGCATGCCAGGCTTCCCTGTCCATCACAAACTCATGGAGCCTGCTCAAACCCATGTCAATTGAGTCAGTTTGTCATCAAAGCATTTCATCTTCCGTCTTCACCCACTCCTCCAGACACTAATCTTTGTCAAAATCAGAGTCCTTGCCAATGAGTCAGTTTTTCACACCAGGTGGTCAAAATATTCAAGTTACAGTTTCAGCATCAGCACTTCCAAACAATATTCAAGACTGATTTCCTTTACAATTGACCCTTTTGATCTCCTTGCAGTCCAAGGGGCTCTCAAGAGTTTTCTCCAACACCACATTTCAGTAGAATCAACTCTTTGGAAGTCAGCTTTCTTTATAATCCAGTTCTCATCTCTGTACTTGACTCTGTGCATAGCTTTGACTAGACTGACTTTTGTATGTTTTATGAAATTCTGTCTAGCCTGGTCATAACTTTCCCTCAAAGGAGAAAGCATATTTTAATTTCATGGCCAGAGTCACCATCTGCAGTGATTATGGTGACCCCCAAAATAAAGTCTCTCACCGTTTCCATTGTTTCCCCATCTATTTGCCATGAAGTGATGGGGCTGGATTCCATGATTCTCATTTTGAATGTTGAGTCTTAAGTCACCTTTTTCACTCTCCTCTTTCATTTTCCTCAAGAGTCTCTTTAATTTTCTTTTCTTTATTTCACACCTGCATAGTCTGACATATGGATCGCGCCATCTGCATATCTGAGGTTATTGATATTTCTCCCAGCAACCTTAATTCTAAATCCTGTTTCATCCAACCTGGCATTTTGTATGATGAACTCTACATGTAAGTTAAATAAAGAGGGTGACAATATAGTCTTGATGTACTCCTTTCCCAACTCGGAACCAGTCTGTTGTTCCACGTCCTGTCTAACTGTTGCTTCTTGACCTGCATGCAGATTTCTTGGGAGGCATGTAATATGGTCTAGTAGTCCCTTCTTCTGAAGAACTTTCAACGTTTTTGCTGTGGTCTACACAATGAAAATCTTTGGAATAGTCAAATAGGAGTAGATGCTTTTCTGGTGTTCTCTTGCTTTTTTGACGACCCAAAAAGTGTTGACAATTTGATCTCGGGTTCCTCTGCCCTTTCTAAATCCAGCTTGAATATCTGGAAGTTCATGGTTCACATTCTGTTGAAGCCTGGCTTGGGGAATTTTGAGCAGTACTTTGCAAGCATGTGAGATGTATGCAATTAAGTGGTAGTCTGAACATTCTTTGAATTGCCTTTCTTTGGGGTTGGAATGAAAGCTGACCTTTTCCGATCCTCTGGCCACAGCTGATTCTTCCAAATTTGCTCTCAAACATAGGACAGCACATTCACAGCATCATCTTTTAGAATTTGAAACAGCTCAACTGAATTCCAATAACTCCATGAGCCTTGTTTGTAGTTATGCTTCCTAAGTTCCATTTGACTTCACATTCCAGGATGTCTGGCTCTAGGTGAGTGATCACACCATCATGCTTAACTGGGTCATGAAGGTCTTTTGTGTATAGTTCATCTGTGTATTCTTGCCATCTCTTCTTAATATCTTCTGCTTCTCTTAGGTCCATAGCATTTCTTTCCTTTATTGTGCCCCTCATTGCATGAAATTTTCCCTTGGTTTCTCTGATTTTCTTGAAGAGATCTGTAGCATTTCCCATTCTATTTATTTCCTCCATTTCTTGGCATTGATAACTGAGGAACGTTTTATCTCTCCTTGTTATTCTTTGGGACTCTGCATTCAAATGTGTATAGCTTTCCATTTCTCCTTCTCATTTAGCTTCTCTCCTCTTCTCACCACTTTTTAAGGCCTCATCACTTTGCCTTTTTGCATTTCTTTTTCATGGGGATGGTATTGATCATGGTTTCCTGTACAATGTCGCAAACCTCCTCCCATATGTCTTCAGGCACTCTATCAGATATAATCACCTGAATCTATTTATCACTTCTTGCTGTATAATCATAAGGATTTTGATTTTACATGTGTACAATATATTAATTCCCTATTTTGTGTAGGGAAATCTTCATCCAGACATTCATCAAAGAAATACAAAGAATTCTATATGCAGTTAGGGACATATATGAAAGATAGGTGTTCGATATTTGATTGTTTATCTCAGATCTTAATTTTTGAATCATTGAAAATCCCCTATTTTATGTGTACAAATCTGGAAAAAAGTTTTCAGGTGTGAATAATTGAGATTTCATATTTCATATGAGAACTTTTATCCCCAAATATTCAAATGTGAAATACACAGATTTCCATACCTCATATCAGAAGATCTTCATTCAAAATTTCTTGATGGAAATATAGAGAATTTCATAGCTCAAGCATGAAAATCTGTGGGCAAATTCTATATTTATTGTAGGAAAATTAATGTAAGTTTTCCAAATGTTTAGCAGACAATATTCATTATTTCATGAAGGAAAGACAACACATAGATTTTCAAATGAGAAATATGAAAAAAAAATCCATATTTCATGTCAGAAAACCTGTGACCATGTTTTGATATGTGAAATAGACATTTTCCTATTTACTATAAAATAATTTGCATCCAGATTTTCACAACTTTAACGTGAAAATTTCCACATTTTATGCAGAAAATTCAGTGTCCATACTTTCATGTGCGATGTACAGAGAATTCCGTATTTCAAGTTGGAAAGTCTGTTTATAGATTTATATATGTGAATAATGCAGAATTTCATATTTCACATCCTGAAATCTGCACCTAGATTTTCATATGTGAAACTGAGAATTTCAACTTTTAAGTAGGACTATCTCATTTCAGGTGTCTGTACTTGAAATAGATAATACATTCATCAAGAGGCTCTAGTTCCTATTGTTCTTCTGTCATCTGGATAACTAAGGTTATTCATATTTCCCACATAAATTTTGTTTCTAGTTTGAGATTGATCTAGGATTTTATTTTTCATGATATTCTCTGAACAGAAGTTAAATAAGCAGGGTAAAAATATGTAGCTTTGACACATTCCTTTCCCAATTTTGAACCAGTTTATTGTCACGCGTCTGATTCTAACTGTTGCACCTTTACTAGTATGCACGTTTCCCAGGAGACAGGTAAGGAGTTCTGGCATTCTTATCACTTTAAGAATTTTTACATTTTTCTTTCTTCCTCTCTCTCTCTCTTTCTTTTCTTTCTTTCTTTTTTTTTGGCTTCTGTGTAATTCACAGTGATCAAGTCATTATCAGAGACAATTAAGCAGATATGGATGATTGTATGGTATCCCCTTGCTTTTTCTATGATCCAAAAATCAATTAATATGTACCTCTTTTGATTAAATCACCAACTACACATTCCTGTATTTTCTTTTTATTTTATTTTTTGGTCATTTTTGCTGTTGTTGTTGTCTCTCATTTTCAAGTAGTCAAGTACCAACTGGTAATTTCCTATGAACTTGCCAACTTATTTCTACAAGAATTAAATTATGCCAATGGCAGCCTCTGACCTTTGACACCCAATGAATGGAGTTAATCTTCAAGATCCAAAATCAGGCATCTGTACTCTGGGAAAATGTCAGGAATGTTCAAAATATAGCTAGATATAATAAAGTGCTGATCTTTGAGCCCAATTATGTTATTAAATTTTATATGGAAGTTCTGAATTCCTTCATGCTCATGACAATTCCTGATTAACAGAAATTGCCAAGGGGGGAAGAAAAACAGCTGCAAAAACAACAAAATGTGTTTGACTGCATGTTGGAAGAAAAAGTAGTACTGGTTATGTGTGTATGTATGCAACTGCCCATCAAACAGATTAATTCACATCAATTAATGATTTATGCTTTGCTGTCAAAGATTAAAGAATAATAGAGCTTGCCAGGAAAAACTGAGAAGTTTCAAGAAGGAAGAAATGTAAGTGGATATGAAATGCAACTCTCTCAATTAATGGATCACAAATAATACTTCTACACTGACAATAGTTCCCCCAGAGCCTCAGATAAATACTAGCAGAAGACCCTGGTCACCAGAGTGTCCCATGTGGATTTCAGACATACCTAGGTGGAAAGGAATTAAGATGGCAGAAGGAGGATATGAGGAAGCAAGACAAAACCAGAGGCTTGGGGTGGGAGATGGAGAACCAGGGGAGAGATTTCCAGAATGAGGAAAGCCCCTTCACTACAGGGTAAATTACTTTGGACTGAAAGGGAGTGAAGAGCTGATGAAACATAATTTGTATAGAATGAGAGTCACCCAGACAATGTGTGCTGTAGCCCTATATGGCCCAAACTGCAATGCAGCTCAACCAGAGTGCATGGGGTCTGGAAGCTGGAACATGGGGTTTAGAGAGCCATCCTGGGATAGGACTGCTGTTGACTATGTGGAGATGGCCTGATGGAGCATGTATGAGTAGTTCTGTAGCAGGGAATGCCTTTTGAGAATTCCCAAACTGCCAAAGAGGCAGGACCTTACGGCTGTGTCACACTCAGGAGGTAAAGATACCATTGTATCCCCTCCTCTTCCCACCTGTTAACACCTACTACAAGGCAATAGAGAAACACCAGCCAGAAGTACCACTCATGCTTCTACAACCACAGGCTAGAAAATGATCCCATTAAGGCTAAATCTCTTCTGCCCTTGGCTGCTGGCTCCTATTCATGATTGTCACCACCAGGCTTACAGCACTCCAAGCAGCTGTACAACCTCCTGTGCTCACCAAGGCAGGCCCCAGTGCTGCGTATGTGTCTCAGGGCAGACTTCTTTGGTGACCACATGTAGAGGAAACATGAAAATTACATCTGAGACCCAGGGTCAGAGCCATTAGGGAGAGGATTGGAAATCTATCAAACAAGTTGAGCATGCTGCAGTTAAATACACACGATTAATAACACAGACCCTGTATCTATGGAATACATCAAAAGACAATAAGAAGTCAAACGAAAGAAAATGCCCAGGGTCAGGCAGCTGTAAGAACGCATAGGAATTTTAGCAGTTTTGAGTCTGAGCTGTCCTTAGACAGATTCAGAGTCCAGTTCTCTGTCTTTGGAGAGCTTCCCAAAGAGGTCTACTGTTGGGGATTAGGGCACTGACAGATGAGACACTAGGAAACATATATTATTCTTTTGATGCTTTGAATTGTTGTGTTGTTGGAGCACTATTTTTTCAGTTGTACACTTCTTTGTTACTACATAATGATTTGATCTTTTAAGATTATTTCAACCATTTTTTATTTATTTATTTTTTGTATAGCTATTTATACTTTTACTTTGGTTTCCTATTTTATGTGCCATTTGTTAATGTTGTATCCCTTCATTTTTTAAATAGGTATGTATTTCTACATGAACTGTGATTTTCTGTTATTCTGTGTGTGTGTGTGGGGGGTGTATCTGGTCTTCTTGCTAGATTTGCTTTCTTCTTCAATTTACACTCTGCTCTTGTGTTGTTTTTTGCCTTGAGATTTGATTGGTTCTCGTTATGAATCAGTTGCATTTTCTGTTTTGTTTATTGTCTATGCTACTTTTGATTTTGTTTCCTTTTTCTTTGCCATTTATCTATGTTACTTTGTTAATCTCCTCAGTCTCTTAATATGGTATCATGGTTCCCTAAGCATAAGTTGTGCCTGATCTACTCGAGTGCCAGCACTGAGACCAGGATCATGGGACACCAAAGAATTCCTGTCTACAGTGAATATTAACTGGTGACCGTCTCCATGAAGGCCTCCTTCTTAATCTAAGATGCAGTCCACACAGCTGCGTGCACAACCCAGGGCTGGTGCTTCACACCACACAACAAGAAAGACAGAAACACAAACCAAATCATCAGCAGATAGACTTCCTAATGTCAGTCTAATCCTATAGACACCTGCAAATGACAAGAACAGACATAGCCCCACCATTAGAGAGTGAAAACTCAGCTGCAGACTCAAGAACAGAGTTACCAGTCTCTCCCACTCCAAAGACCACAATAATCACTCAACCAACCTTATTGACTTGGAGTGGAGACTAGGAGCAATAATGATAACCTGGCAGTCCGGGAAGAAATGACCATTAACACAGTAAGTAGGGAAATGTGAAGACAGAGAAATATTCTGTGGGCAAAGGAACATGGTAAAAACTCAAACCACAATTAAAGAAAAAATAAGCAGGCTCCCTGAAAAAGACTTGGAAGTAAAGATAGTAAAGATGATCAAATTCTGGAAATAGGGTGTAGAAAAGATGGGAAATATTTTTGAAGGGCCTAGAAAAATGAATGAACAACAACAAATAACAACATAAAACTGACATTGGTATACTATAGGTTGATACACACTTCTGCAGTGCTGGAGCTAACACAACATTGGAAAGCAATTAACTTCCAATTTAATAATGAAGTTTAAAAAGAAACACAAGTGTTCAAGGACACAAGAGACCTAACAAAGTTAATTGATACTTATAGGACATTTCAAACAAACACAGCAGAATATACATTTTTTCCAAAGTGAAAATGAAATATCTAGAGGATGAATTACAAACTGGATCACAAATCAAGCCTTGGTAAATTTAAGATAATGGAAATTCTATCTTTTTTTTTTTTTTTTTTAACCACAGTGATATGATTTACACACCAGACTTTGGGGGCAAGACTGTTAAAAAACACGAATCTATGTAGGCTAACAAATACACCCGTACATGGCCAAGAGACCACTGATGAAATCAGAGAGAAAAGAAAAGAAAAAAATTAGAAGCAAATAATATTAAAAACATGATTATCTGAAACTTACAGAGCATGATAAAGCAGTGAAAGAGTGAAGATAAATACTACACATCTCAAGTAATAAGTTGAGTTCAGTTCAGTCACTCAGTCGTGTTTGACTTTTTGCGACCCCATGAATTGCAAAACACCAGGCAGCTCAAATGGTAAAGCATGTGCCTACAATGCAGGAGACCCCGTTCGATCCCTGCGTCAGGAAGATCCCCTGGAGAAGGAAATGGCAATCCACTCCAGTATTCATGCCTGGAAAATCCCATGGCCCGAGGAGCCTGGGGGGCCTACAGTCCATGGGGTCGCAAAGAGTCAGACACGACTGAATGACTTCAGCTCAGCTCTTCAGGCCTCCAAGTCCATCACCAACTCCTGGAGTCTACCCAAACCCATGTCCATTGAGTCGGTGATTCCATCCAGCCATCTCATCCTCTGTCATCCCCTCCTCCTCCTGCCCCCAATCTTTCCCAGCTTAGGGTCTTTTCCAGTGAGTCAACACTTCACATGAGGTGGCCAAAGCATTGGAGTGTCAGCTTCAACATCAGTCCTTCCAGTGAACACCCAGGGCTGTTCTCCTTTAGGATGGACTAGTCAGATCTTCTTGCAATCCAAGGGATTCTCAAGAGTATTCTCTAACACTACAGTCCAAAAGTGTCAATTCTTCCATGCTCAGCTTTCTTCACCATCCAACACTCACATCCATACATGACTACTGGAAAAAACGATTAATCTACTTAAACCTAACACATTTAGAGAAAGATGGAAAAGCAGACAAAGTTCCCCAAAGTGAATAGAAGGGGGAGGGGGGAAATATAAAAATCAGAGCAGAAATTAAAGAAAAAAAAAAAAAGAAAAAAATAGCCAAAATCAGTATCATGAAAAGGGGTCACTTAGAGAGGAAAAACAAAATAGATAAATCATGGTCCAGACTTATCAAGTAAAAAAAAAAAAAAAAAAAGGAAAAAGGACAAATACTTAAATCAATCAAATTTGACATGAAAAAAGAAGACAATATAACTGATACCATGGAAATAACAAGGAATCAAAAGAGACTACAGCAAACAACTGTAAGTCAATAAAATTTAAAATCTGAATTCCATGGACAAATGCTCAGAAAATCAAGTAAAAAGAAACAGAAAATATGAACACAGAAATTACAAGCACTGATATTGAAAATGTGATGAAAATTTTCAGTTAATAAAATTAAAGCCAGATGGATTCACAGGGAAATTTTATGGATCAGAGAAGTAACACATGCACTTCTGAAACTCTTCCAAGATTCTAGAGTGGAAGGAAAACCCACAAACTCATCCTACAAGGTCACCATCACCCTGATACCAACACCAAGATAACACAGAAAAGGAAAGTTAGAGACCATTATCACATAGATGGACAGAGGCAGACATCCTTAACAAAATAGAAGCAAAAAAGTACACCAATAACTTAAAAGGATTGAACACCATTATTAAGTGAGCTTTATTCCAGATATACATTCTTCAGTAGCTGCACATCAATGTATATTGAAGGATTAAAACCATATATCACCTAAATAGACTCTGAAAAAACTTTGATATAATTCAACAAGCATTTGTAATAGAAATTCTCCAAAAATTGCAGATAGCAAACTACCTCAACTTAACAAAAACACACAAATGAAAATTACAATGAAGTATTACCTTGCACCATTCCAAATGGCCGTCATCAAAACAAATCGACAACAGGGAACTGCCCTGCTGGTCCAGTGTCTAAGGCAGCATGATCCCAATGCAGGTGTCCCAGGTTTGATCTCTGGTCATGGAATTATATTCCACATGGAGTGATTGAGGTTTGTGGCAAACAAATAAAGAAGTAAATATATAAGTGGGTGTATATAAGCCATATATGTATAGTATTACATTATATGAAGGAGATGGCGTGGAGAAAAGGGGATTCTTCTGCCCTCATGTACTATTGTTAGGAATGTGAATGAATATTGCCACAATGTTGAACAGTATGGAAATGCTTTAGATAACCAGGAATAAAACTACCATATAATCCAACAATCCCACTATTTGGCATATACTCAAAGAAAACCTTAAATGAAGAAGATATATGTATGACAGTAACCATTACAACACCATTTAGAGTAGACAATAAAGGGAAGCAACCTCAGTGTTCATTGAATGAAGAATGGATAAATAAGCTATGGTATACATAGAGGATGGAAAATTACCTCCCTAAAAAAGAAACAAAGTTGGACTATTTATAGAGTTGCAGATTAATGTAGATCCTATTACACAGTGAAGTAATTCAAAGACAGAAAGACCAATATTGCATATTAATGCATATAATTGGAATCTAGAAAACAGGTGAAGAACACATTTGGAGGGTAGAAAGAGATGCAGTCATAGAAAATAGACTTGTGGACACAGAGTGGGAAGGAGAGAATGGAAGGAATTGAACAAATTACACTGACATATGTAAAATACCAAGCATGCAGTAGATAGCTAGTGGTATAGAGGGCTCTAGTGGAGTGAGTTGTGGGATAGGAAAGGAAGCCCAAGTGGGAGATGGGAGGACTTCTCAAAAGGGAGGCTCAGCTATATTTACTAATAACTGATTTACTTTGCCAGGCAGCAGAAACTAACATAATATTGTAAGTCAAGTGTATTCAAAATTTTAATTATTTTGTTTCAAGTGGAGAAACAAATAAGTCCTTAGCCAACTTGTGCAAGTGACAAGTAAAGCATCTCAGTGTATGTCAAATAAAATGTGTAACCAAGACTGCTTTAGTATATATAGACAAAACAAGAAAAGAAAACAAAAACTTAAAATGAAGAGGTAAGTTAGCCAGAATAAATTCAGACTCTACACTTAAGTGTCCCTTCATCTCACTAATCGTCATTGCTTCTGAAAATAAAGAAGGGATTTCTAAAAGTAAAGTAAACATATATGGTTATATCTTTTCATAAATTGATGTCACCAATTTATGAAAACATGAGTTGCCTCAAGTTTTAGTAAGTAATAGCAGACCTTTAACTTTCAGAACCATGCTAAGCAAGAATTAGTAAACATAGTTTAAAACTGAGATGCTGCACATGAATCCCTTATTTTGCAATTCAAAAATGTGTGCTACTGACTGGGAAACATGCAAAGACTAAAAGTGGAGAATTCTTCATCAGGACTTTCATCCTAAGAAGGATTTAATCATGAGAAGCAACTTGTCATGTATTATAAAAAGACTGCTTTGAAGAAGGATAGGAGGAGTCAGGTTTTACAGAAGTTTAGGTACAATGACCAGGTATGGAGAATGTCTGGATATTATGGTTAATGGAGGAAAAACTGGACACCTCAAGTGAATGGATTGAGCTATTTTTTACCTATGGGAAGATGCAAGAATCTGGGATTCTTGAAATAATTCCTTTGATAAGCACCTTAACTAGGGCTAGTATCTATTCTTTCTGTCTCAAGTCAGTTCTTCGGGCGGCACTGGTGGCAGCTGCAATAACTAAGGACTTGATAGTGGGCAACTTTATTTCATCAAGCGTCCCTTCAAGTTTCACATTTAGCGATGGATGCAATGGCTTATGACTTGATGACTGCAGCATCATTTGTTTACTGATATGGCTGGCAAATTTCTTGGTTCACAGTGTGATCTATTCTCTACAACCTCAGAAAATGTTACTATCTGTAGAGAGATACTTATACTCTACAGAAGGTGACTATGGGCTTCTATCTCAACAGGACATAAAGAGGACCTGATGTAATGTGAATATACCTAATACAGGTTTAGGACAAGTTCCAAAGAGACATGAGACTGAAAGCAAAATATAAATTTGAAGAATAGGGGCTGAAACACTTCAAGATCAAGGAAAGGTTGGAAGGGTTAACAGGAGGGTGGTGTTGCATTTTCAAGTCATATATATATATATATATATATATTTATCCTTGAAAAATGGAATTCTCTGTATCTCCTGTATCAAAATCTAGTGGCTAATTTTTCTTCTTGGAAATTGGCTTCTCTATATTTCAAATCTGAAGAACTGAATGGAAATATTCCTATGAGTATTATGGAAATGTCTATACGGGATATGAGCACTGATTCTTCAGCTATGAAACACATGTATTCTGCATTTGTGTTTGTGTCCTTGTGCCTTGAATGTGTACGTGTACATATGTGTGCTGTGCTGCCTGTGTTTGTGTGTGTGTTTCTCAGGTTCAGAGAAAGATGAAGACGATAGAACATGAGATGTGTTGCAACCAGAAGAGGAGGCAGGACACATCTACAGACTGGGGTAGACTGGTCTATATATCTCCATTCTGCCCCTATCCAGGAAAAGAATGAGCAGAAGATGGAAAATGACAGCTCAGGACAGTAAGTCTACAAATCTGAAATTACATCAAGAGACATAAACAAGCTCATATTTTCTGTTGTGTTGTTGTGTTTATTTGTACCAGGAAGCAGGGGGGGAGGGTTGAGGCATCACACAGGGTAAATCACGTGTTGTGTGGCTTTTACCAACTGCCTTTGGAAGCTTCCATCTGTGGAAAATGAGCTGACCTGTAGAAATGGTGGACATGGCAGAACGGGAGTCATAATTGTGGCATGACTGGTTCTTTGAACTAAAGCAGATCATTAACCACCCCATATGTCTGATATGACCAAAAATGAAGACTTGCTTAGCTCCATGATTTGTTGGGAGTTCAGTGAGGGAGACTGAGGATATGTGGATTGGGAAGATGAGGATGGAATCATATTACCCAGGTGCATCCGGTGTGAGCCTTTGGAGAGAATAAACAGAAGCTGTGGGTACTTGCCTGGCATGCATATTGAGGACCCTAGAAGCTTACACCTTAACCTTTTCCATCTTCCTGGTTCTGGTAGATAGAGGCACTAGGCCATCCTCAGTCCCACTGTAAACTGGCAGTTTTCTTAGAGGACAGCAACTACTTCTGGAACAGAGTGATCAATAAGTAGTACTACATTGGCATCACAACGTGGCTCCCAGGGCAGTGTGGGTAGGTGGTAGAGAGAATGGATGCTCCTCCTGTGTGATCCTTCCATCCCAGTCTTCCTGCAGGAAATATGGCATGCATTTCCTTTCCAGTCCAATAGTTCTGAGGTTATGAAAAGGGAGCTCAAACATCAGGATGGACACCAGGAGCCTTAAATTTATCAACTAATTGCAGGACCAGAACTGCCTGGGTTAGAACAAGATTGCTGAGGTGAGGTCTCTCTTGGCATCCTCACCATTGGCAATCAATGCTGGAGTTCCTGTCTGCTCGTGGGAGGGTTTGGGGCCCTCCCAGCCCAAAGCCAGCATCCTAGTGTTGCCAGAAGATCATTGGAGAAGTCCTGTGGTCAATCCCCTGCAGTACTGCCCCTGGGAGGAAGGACCTGCCATGAGAAGTGGCTGAAAGAAACACAGGTTGTGAGGGGATCAGGGAGTGTGTCCTGAAGCACAATCACTGATAGTCAGGATACTCCCCTTTCCTAAATGGGGAAACTCATCCTCATGTAGGCTGGTTGCAGAGTATGGATTCAGGTCATGCAGGTAGAAAGTAACGGGCTGAAACTGGGGTCTTGGGCTTAATGTTTCCAAGTCTCACTGATAGAACTGTGGTTACAGGATGAGAATTCTCATGGATTCCAATTTGAGGCAGGAAAAACTAAGAACTTTGTGGGATTCATCTTTCCCTAAGTCCTGCCACACCCAGGCATCCTGTTGTTTAAGATTGCCTGGGCCCTTCACTTCTGCCTGTCTTCTTGGGAAGGTCTACTGTTGGAATGGGTTTCTCTCTGTTATCCCATCGCACTTTGGGGCTGAGTTTTTGGGTCTTTGAATTTGACATCTACCATTTGGCCTTTCACAACCACCACACAGGCAATGCTGGAAGAAACTTAAGGCTTCCTGAGGATAATAGTGAAGAGCTGGGAAGTCAGAAATGGACAGGTATCCCAAACTGGTGGGACAAGGTGCCTACTGATGTCATCTCCCACATGGCTCGGCACAGGCATCTTCAGCTACTGAATTACTACCTGTGTTCACTCTCTGTGTTTGTGTCCCTGTGCCTTGCACCTCTCTATGTACATGTGTGGTCATATGTCACTTGTGACTGTGTTTCTGTGTGTGTTTCCAGTCCACTGCAGATGCAGAGATGAAGGCAACAGGATATGAAACATGGAGAAACAAGAAGAGGAGTCACAAGGCATCTACAAAATGGGAAAGAGCGGTCAATGTATCTCTGAAGTGCTCTCATTCAGGACAGGAATGAGAACAGGATGGTCAGTGTTAACTCGGGACAGTTGGCCCACAAATTTGGATTTACATCAAGAGACAAACAAGCTCACAATTTCTACTCTCTTCATAAGTGTGTATCCCAGGAAGTATCTATGAAAGATTTTATGAGTCACCAAGAGTAAACCATATGGTGTGGGACTTTGAAACC
>NC_057420.1:1942420-1971057 GCF_019320065.1 Cervus canadensis
GAGGTAAAGATACCATTGTATCCCCTCCTCTTCCCACCTGTTAACACCTACTACAAGGCAATAGAGAAACACCAGCCAGAAGTACCACTCATGCTTCTACAACCACAGGCTAGAAAATGATCCCATTAAGGCTAAATCTCTTCTGCCCTTGGCTGCTGTCTCCTATTCATGATTGTCACCACCAGGCTTACAGCACTCCAAGCAGCTGTACAACCTCCTGTGCTCACCAAGGCAGGCCCCAGTGCTGCGTATGTGTCTCAGGGCAGACTTCTTTGGTGACCACATGTAGAGGAAACATGAAAATTACATCTGAGACCCAGGGTCAGAGCCATTAGGGAGAGGATTGGAAATCTATCAAACAAGTTGAGCATGCTGCAGTTAAATACACACGATTAATAACACAGACCCTGTATCTATGGAATACATCAAAAGACGATAAGAAGTCAAATGAAAGAAAATTCCCAGGGTCAGGCAGCTGTAAGAACGCATAGGAATTTTAACAGTTTTGAGTCTGAACTGTCCTTAGACAGATCCAGAGTCCAGTTCTCTGTCTTTGGAGCGCTTCCCAAAGAGGTCTACTGTTGGGGACTAGGGCACTGACAGATGAGACACTAGGAAACATAAATTATTCTTTTGATGCTTTGAATTGTTGTGTTATTGGAGCACTATTTTTTCAGTTGTACACTTCTTTGTTACTACATAATGATTTGATCTTTTAAGATTATTTCAACCATTTTTAAAAAATTTTTGTATAGCTATTTATACTTTTACTTTGGTTTCCTATTTTATATGTCATTTGTTGATGTTGTATCCCTTCATTTTTAAAATAGGTATGTATTTCTACATGAACTATGATTTTCTGTTATTCTGTGAGGTGGTGGCGGGGGGGGGGGCAGGTATCTGGTCTTCTTGCTAGATTTGCTTTCTTTATTCTTCAGTTTACACTCTGCTCTTGTGTTGTTTTTTGCCTTGAGATTTGATTGGTTCTCTTTATAAATCAGTTGCATTCTCTGTTTTGTTTATTGTCTACTCTACTTTTGATTTTTTTCCCTTTTTTCTTTACCATTTATCTATGTTACTTTGTTAATCTCCTCAATCTCTTAATATGGTATCATGGTTCTCTAAGCATAAGTTGTGCCTGATCTACTCGGGTGCCAGCACTGAGACCAGGATCATGGGACACCAAAGAATTCCTGTCTACAGTCAATATTAACTGGTGACCGTCTCCATGAAGGCCTCCTTCTTAATCTAAGATGCAGTCCACACAACTGCCTGCACAACCCAGGGCTGGTGCTTCACACCACACAACAAGAAAGACAGAAACACAAACCAAATCATCAGCAGATAGACTGCCTAATGTCAGACTAATCCTATAGACACCTGCAAATAAGAACAGACATGGCCCCACCATTAGAGAGTGAAAACTCAGCTGCAGGCTCAAGAACAGAGTTACCAGTCTCTCCCACTCCAAAGACCACAATAATCACTTGACCAACCTTATTGACTTGGACTGGAGACTAGGAGCAATAATGATAACCTGGCAGTCTGTGAAGAAATGACCATTAACACAGTAAGTAGGGAAACGTGAAGACAGATAAATATTCTGTGGGCAAAGGAACATGGTAAAAACTCAAACCATAATTAAAGAAAAAATAGGCAGGCTCCCTGAAAAAGACTTGGAAGTAAAGATAGTAAAGATGATCAAACATTCTGGAAATAGAGTGTAGAAAAGATGGGAAACATTTTTGAAGGGCCTAGAAAAATGAATGAATGACAACAAATAATTAACAACATAAAACTGACATTGGTATACTCTAGGCTAATACACACTGCTGCAGTGCTGGAGCTAACACAACATTAGAAAGCAATTAACTTCCAATTTAATAATGAAGTTTAAAAAGAAACACAACTGTTCAAGGACACAAGAGACCTAACAAAGTCAACTGATATAGGACACTTCAAACAAACACAGCAGAATATACATTTTTTCCAAAGTGAAAATGAAATATCTACAGGATGAATTACAAACTGGATCACAAATCAAGCCTTGGTAAATTTAAGATAATGGAAATTCTTTTTTTTTTTTTTTTTAACCACAGTGATATGATTTACACACCAGATTTTGGGGGCGAGGACTGTTAAAAAACACGAATCTATGTAGGCTAACAAATACACCCATACATGGCCAAGAGACCACTGATGAAATCAGAGAGAAAAGAAAAGAAAAAAATTAGAAGCAAATATTAAAAACATGATTGTCTGAAACTTACAGAGCATGATAAAGCAGTGAAAGAGTGAAGATAAATACTACACATCTCAAGCAATAAGTTCAGTTCAGTTCAGTCGCTCAGTCGTGTTTGACTCTTTGCGACCCCATGACTCTTTGCGACACCAGGCAGCTCAGATGGTAAAGCGTGTGCCTACAATGCGGGAGACCCCGTTCGGCCCTGTGTCGGGAAGATCCCCTGGAGAAGGAAATGGCAATCCACTCCAGTATTCATGCCTGGAAAATCCCATGGCCCGAGGAGCCTGGGGGGGAGGGGGGGGAGGGCTACAGTCCATGGGGTCGCAGAGTCGGACATGACTGAGTGACTTCAGCTCAGCTCTTCAGGCCTCCAAGTCCATCACCAACTCCTGAAGTCTACCCAAATCCATGTCCGTCGAATCGGTGATTCATCCTCTGTCATCCCCTCCTCCTCTCGCCCCCAATCTTTCCCAGCTTAGGGTCTTTTCCAGTGAGTCAACGCTTCGCATGAGGTGGCCAAAGCACTGGAGTGTCAGCTTCAACATCAGCCCTTCCAATGAACACCCAGGGCTGATCTCCTTTAGGATGGACTAATTGGATCTTCTTGCAATCCAAGGGATTTTCAAGAGTATTCTCCAACACTACAGTTCAAAAGTGTCAATTCTTCCATGCTCAGCTTTCTTCACCAACCAACACTCATAGCCATACATGACTACTGGAAAAAAATGATTAATCTACTTAAACCAAACACATTTAGAGAAAGATGGAAAAGCAGACAAAGTTCCCCAAAGTGAATAGAAGGGGGAGAGGGGGATATAAAAATCAGAGCAGAAATTAAAGAAAAAAAAAAGAAAAAAATAGCCAAAATCAGTATCACGAAAAGGGGTCTCTTATAGACGATAAACAAAATAGATAAATCATGGTCCAGACTTATCAAGTAAAAAAAAAAAAAAAAAAAGGAAAAAGGACAAATACTTAAATCAATCAAATTTGACATGAAAAAAGAAGACAATATAACTGATACCATGGAAATAACAAGGAATCAAAAGAGACTACAGCAAACAACTGTAAGTCAATAAAATTTAGAATCTGAATTCCATGGACAAATGCTCAGAAAATCAAGTAAAAACAAACAGAAAATATGAACACAGAAATTACAAGCACTGATATTGAAAATGTGATGAAAATTTTCAGTTAATAAAATTAAAGCCAGATGGATTCACAGGGAAATTTTATGGATCAGAGAACTAACACATGCACTTCTGAAACTCTTCCAAAATTCTAGAGTGGAAGGAAAACCCACAAACTCATCCTACAAGTTCACCATCACCCTGATACCAACACCAAGATAACACAGAAAAGGAAAGTTAGAGACCAATATCACATAGATGGACAGAGGCAGACATCCTTAACAAAATAGAAGCAAAAAAGTACACCAATAACTTAAAAGGATTGAACACCATTATTAAGTGAGCTTTATTCCAGATATACATTCTTCAGTAGCTGCATATCAACGTATAGTGAAGGATTAAAACCATATGATCACCTAAATAGATTCTGAAAAAACTTTGATATAATTCAACAAGCATTTGTAATAGAAATTCTCCAAAAATTGCAGATAGCAAACTACCTCAACTTAACAAAAACACACAAATGAAAATTACAATGAAGTATCACCTTGCACCATTCCAAATGGCCATCATCAAAACAAATCGACAACAGGGAACTGCCCTGCTGGTCCAGTGTCTAAGACAGCATGATCCCAATGCAGGTGTCCCAGGTTTGATCTCTGTTCATGGAATTATATTCCACATGGAGTGATTGAGGTTTGTGGCAAACAAATAAAGAAGTAAATATATAAGTGGGTGTATATAAGCCATATATGTATAGTATTACATTATATGAAGGAGATGGCGTGGAGAAAAGGGGATTCTTCTGCCCTCATGTACTATTGTTAGGAATGTGAATGAATATTGCCACAATGTTGAACAGTATGGAAATGCTTTAGATAACCAGGAATAAACTACCATATAATCCAACAATCCCACTATTTGGCATATACGCAAAGAAAACCTTAAATGAAGAAGACATATGTATGGCAGTAACCATTACAACACCATTTAGAGTAGACAATAAAGGGAAGCAACCTCAGTGTTCACTGAATGAAGAATGGATAAATAAGCTATGGTATACATAGAGGATGGAAAATTACCCCCCTAAAAAAGAAACAAAGTTGGACTATTTATAGAGTTGCAGATTAATCTAGATCCTATTACACAGTGAAGTAATTCAAAGACAGAAAGACCAATATTGCATATTAATGCATATAATTGGAATCTAGAAAACAGGCGAAGAACACATTTGGAGGGTAGAAAGAGATGCAGTCACAGGAAATAGACTTGTGGACACAGAGTGGGAAGGAGAGAATGGAAGGAATTGAACAAATTACACTGACATATGTAAAATACCAAGCATGCAGTAGATAGCTAGTGCTATAGAGGGCTCTAGTGGAGTGAGTTGTGGGATAGGAAAGGAAGCCCAAGTGGGCAATGGGAGGACTTCTCAAAAGGGAGGCTCAGCTATATTTACTAATAACTGATTTACTTTGCCAGGCAGCAGAAATTAACATAATATTGTAAGTCAAGTATATTAAAAATTTTAATTATTTTGTTTCAAGTGGAGAAACAAATAAGTCCTTAGCCAACTTGTGCAAGTGACAAGTAAAGCATCTCAGTGTATGTCAAATAAAATGTGTAACAAAGACAGCTTTAGTATGTATAGACAAAACAAGAAAAAAAAAAAAAAAACTTAAAATGAAGAGCTAAGTTAGCCAGAATAAATTCAGACTCTACACTTAAGTGTCCCTTCATCTCACTAATCGTCATTGCTTCTGAAGATAAAGAAGGGATTTCTAAAAGTAAAGTAAACACATATGGTTATATCTTTTCATAAATTGATGTTACCAATTTATGAAAACATGAGTTGCCTCAAATTTTAGTAAGTAATAGCAGACCTTTAACTTTCAGAACCATGCTAAGCAGGAATTAGTAAACATAGTTTAAAACTGAGATGCGGCACATGAATCCCTTATTTTGCAATTCTAAAATGTGTGCTACTGACTGGGAAATATGCAAAGACTAAAAGTGGAGAATTCTTCATCAGGACTTTCATCATAAGAAGGATTTAATCATGAGAAGCAACTTGTCATGTATTGCAAAAAGACTGCTTTGAAGAAGGATAGGAGGAGTCAGGTTTTACAGAAGTTTAGGTACAATGACCAGGTATGGAGAATGTCTGGATATTATGGTTAATGGAAGAAAATCTGGATACCTCAAGTGAATGGATTGAGCTATTTTTTACCTATGGGAAGATGCAAGAATCTGGGATTCTTGAAATAATTCCTTTGATAAGCACCTTAACTAGGGCTAGTATCTATTCTTTCTGTCTCAAGTCAGTTCTTCAGGCAGCACTGGTGGCAGCTGCAATAACTAAGGACTTGATAGTGGGCAACTTTATTTCATCAAGCGTCCCTTCAAGTTTCACATTTAGCGATGGATGCAATGGCTTATGACTTGATGACTGCAGCATCATTTGTTTACTGATATGACTGGCAAATTTCTTGGTTCACAGTGTAGTCTATTCTCTACAACCTCAGAAAATGTTACTATCTGTAGAGAGATACTTATACTCTACAGAAGGTGACTATGGGCTTCTATCTCAACAGGACATAAAGAGGACCTAATGTAATGTGAATAGACCTAATACAGGTTTAGGACAAGTTCCAAAGAGACATGAGACTGAAAGCAAAATATAAATTTGAAGTATAGGGGCTGAAACACTTCAAGATCAAGGAAGGGTTGGAAGGGTTAACAGGAGAGTGGTGTTGCATTTTCAAGTCATATATATATATATATATATATCCTTTAAAAATTGAATTCTCTGTATCTCCTGTATCAAAATCTAGTGGATAATTTTTCTTCTTGGAAATTGGCTTCTCTATATTTCAAATCTGAAGAACTGAATGGAAATATTCCTATGAGTATTATGGAAATGTCTATACGGGATATGAGCACTGATTCTTCAGCTATGAAACACATGTATTCTGCATTTGTGTTTGTGTCCTTGTGCCTTGAATGTGTACGTGTACATATGTGTGCTGTGCTGCCTGTGTTTGTGTGTGTGTTTCTCAGGTTCAGAGAAAGATGAAGACGATAGAACATGAGATGTGTTGCAACCAGAAGAGGAGGCAGGACACATCTACAGACTGGGGTAGACTGGTCTATATATCTCCATTCTGCCCCTATCCAGGAAAAGAATGAGCAGAAGATGGAAAATGACAGCTCAGGACAGTAAGTCTACAAATCTGAAATTACATCGAGACATAAACAAGCTCATATTTTTTGTTGTGTTGTTGTGTTTATTTGTACCAGGAAGCAGGGGGGAGGGTTGAGGCATCACACAGGGTAAATCACGTGTTGTGTGGCTTTTACCAACTGCCTTTGGAAGCTTCCATCTGTGGAAAATGAGCTGACCTGTAGAAATGGTGGACATGGCAGAACGGGAGTCATAATTGTGGCATGACTGGTTCTTTGAACTAAAGCAGATCATTAACCACCCCATATGTCTGATATGACCAAAAATGAAGACTTGCTTAGCTCCATGATTTGTTGGGAGTTCAGTGAGGGAGACTGAGGATATGTGGATTGGGAAGATGAGGATGGAATCATATTACCCAGGTGCATCCGGTGTGAGCCTTTGGAGAGAATAAACAGAAGCTGTGGGTACTTGCCTGGCATGCATATTGAGGACCCTAGAAGCTTACACCTTAACCTTTTCCATCTTCCTGGTTCTGGTAGATAGAGGCACTAGGCCATCCTCAGTCCCACTGTAAACTGGCAGTTTTCTTAGAGGACAGCAACTACTTCTGGAACAGAGTGATCAATAAGTAGTACTACATTGGCATCACAACGTGGCTCCCAGGGCAGTGTGGGTAGGTGGTAGAGAGAATGGATGCTCCTCCTGTGTGATCCTTCCATCCCAGTCTTCCTGCAGGAAATATGGCATGCATTTCCTCTCCAGTCCAATAGTTCTGAGGTTATGAAAAGGGAGCTCAAACATCAGGATGGACACCAGGAGCCTTAAATTTATCAACTAATTGCACGACCAGAACTGCCTGGATTAGAACAAGATTGCTGAGGTGGGGTCTCTCTTGGCATCCTCACAATTGGCAATCAATGCTGGAGTTCCTGTCTGCTCATGGGAGGGTTTGGGGCCCTCCCAGCCAAAAGCCAACATCCTAGTGTTGCCAGGAGATCATTGGAGAAGTCCTGTGGTCAATCTCCTGCAGTACTGCCCCTGGGAGGAAGGACCTGCCATGAGAAGTGGCTGAAAGAAACACAGGTTGTGAGGGGATTAGGAAGTGTGTCCTGAAGCACAATCATTGATAGTCAGGATACTCCCCTTTCCTAAATGGGGAAGCTCATCCTCATGTAAGGTGGTTGCAGAGTATGGATTCAGGTCATGCAGGTAGAAAGTAACGGGCTGAAACTGGAGTCTTGGGCTTAATGTTTCCAAGTCTCACTGATAGAACTGTGGTTACAGGATGAGAATTCTCATGGATTCCAATTGAGGCAGGGAGAACTAAGAACTTTGTGGGATTCATCTTTCCCTGAGTCCTGCCACACCCAGGCATCCTGTTGTTTAAGATTGCCTGGGCCCTTCACTTCTGCCTGTCTTCTTGGGAAGGTCTACTGTTGGAATGAGTTTCTCTCTGTTATCCCATTGCACTTTGGGGCTGAGTTTTTGGGTCTTTGAATTTGACATCTACCATTTGGCCTTTCACAACCAACACACAGGCAATGCTGGAAGAAACTTAAGGCTTCCTGAGGATAATAGTGAAGGCTGGGAAGTCAGAAATGGACAGGTATCCCAAACTGGTGGGACAAGTTGCCTACTGATGTCATCTCCCACATGGCTTGGCGCAGGCATCTTCAGCTACTGAATTACTACCCGTGTTCACTCTCTGTGTTTGTGTCCCTGTGCCTTGCACCTCTGTATGTACATGTGTGGTCATATGTCACTTGTGACTGTGTTTCTGTGTGTGTTTCCAGTCCACTGCAGATGCAGAGATGAAGGCAACAGGATATGAAACATGGAGAAACAAGAAGAGGAGTCACAAGGCATCTACAAAATGGGAAAGACCGGTCAATGTATCTCTGAAGTGCTCACATTCAGGACAGGGATGAGGAAAGGATGGTCAGTGTTAACTCGGGACAGTTGGCCCACAAATTTGGATTTACATCAAGAGACAAACAAGCTCACAATTTCTACTCTCTTTATAAGTGTGTATCCCAGGAATTATCTATGAAAGATTTTATGAGTCACCAAGAGTAAACCATATGGTGTGGGACTTTGAAACCACTCTTGGAGGACCTCACAGGTCCTATTCTTGGCTTAAACACAAGTTCTTTCAGAGGTGGAAGATCCATCCGTCTAGAACACAAAAATCTCCATCATCCTGGGAATCCATGTTTTCTGGGTCAACATTGTGGCCCTCATGTGGTACTTGTGGAATTTGTTTTATCTGAGCCATTACAAATGGAGTTTACAGGTCTGGCAGTTTGGGTACAAAATGCACTTATTGGATTATGGGTATTGGCCAGAGTCCTGCAAATCTATTCCTTATATAATGGGTAATGTCTTTGCTGCTCTAATTAGCATGTATTGATACTTGGAATTTCATTGCAGTGTTTCAGATCAGAATTGTCTTATCTCCAGGGACTCTTCAGAGAAAAGGGTTGATTTCTTCACAGGACTTCTCCAAAATGATGGTTGAATTTGGGGTTAAGGATGGGAATTCCAAGTGCTTATGTGAGCTGTAGCTCAGAGTGTATTTTTTCCAGAAATAAGCTAATTTTTAGGAGACTGAGTTGAAAGTTAGTACCTTCCTGCTAGGAATAGCACCTCCTTGTGTTAGTGCTTTGACATGTGCTGCCTTGGGACTTGCTGGGCCTTCATACATTCTTTATTGATGGATGGTGACTAGCTACTAGTACAAAACTGAAGTCAGACAATGCACGTCAGGCCAGGTGCCTTCTTCCAGTCCTTTTACTTCTAGCATCTAGAGGCTCTGTGACCTAAGGCAGTTTGTGAACTGTCCCTAGGTATCAGCCATGATGAGCGGCCAAGATGAAGACATGTGTAACTACATGACCAAATTGAAGGTCAAACTGGGGACACTGATATTGTGAAGGAGAGGTGACTGTGAAGAGGAGGGGAAATTATATATCCCTGAAAATAGGAAAAATGAGTTCTCCTATGAAGAGATTTCCTTTCCCAAGTCCCCTTTACTTTGTACTTGCAAATGGTGGTGCTCAGGTATCGCATAGATTATTGCAAGATCACATTGTTCTTTGGTAATAACAGGTATTTTCAAGGATGAAATGATTGTTAAGAAGTGTCTCATTTGCATCACTGGTAAGAGGCAGCTCTGTGAATGTGAAGGAGCAGGGGCAGAAAGCGGTATTTTGAATTTGGAATGTGATTTAAGTCCTTTCATACTCTTTTTTCTTGAAAGATACTGAGCAACTCATTCAAATCCAGTTTACTGATACCAGGAATTTCAACATAAGGCATGCACCTGTAGGCACCACAATGGCAGCATTAACTTGTTCACTGTTTCTATGATTACAACTTTGGAGGATCTAGCAGGATTTCTGAGATTGAGTGCTACTGAGCCTCTGCAGAATGGACGACTGATTTTGGGATTCTTGGTGGGTCCAGAAAGGCCTATTCTGACCTTGCTCATTTCCCTGTGAGATCATCATTAAGAATCTGTGTCCCAAACCTTTGCAGTACTACATGAGGAAGAAGGCTTCACCAACTAATGTAACTTGGAGGAGAACAGGTGAGGAGACTTGGGACTGGGCACAGACACATTCTTCCAGGGAACTGCATTACTTGCTTCACTTGTTGAGAAATTGAGACTTTGTGAAACACAGGTCTACTGTGAAAAACAGGGCAGGAGGGCATCAGGATGAGAAAACAAGTATAGAAAACTAGTGAAAAACAGGTCCTTATTAGGGAAGCTTGAGGTAGATGAAGTTTTGAACAACCTAAGTCCAATGTCACTTAGATTTATATCTGACTCAGTTGCACTGAGTCTCTGAACTGTTGTTCAATGAGCAACAACCCCACCCTTAGGTTCATCTTCAATTTGGGATAGCTCTGTTCTTCTTGAAGTCGCCTTTCCACAAAGTCCAGTGAATCTCCTTTGTACAAAGCTGTGCCCCAATATCCATGTTTTGTTTATTTTTTTATCATTAACCTTATGTTGTAAATTATTTTATGTATCATTCTCCTCCAGCAATCATTTTGATATTACAGACCATTCTGCAATATTATGGTGAATAATCATTTAATCAATGCATTTATTTTACTTGGAGGATAATTACTTAAGCAAATTTGTAGTGGTTTTTGCCATATGTCAAGAAGAATCAGCCCTAGATATACATGTATCACCCCTGTCTTAAAACATACCTCACACCTATTTCTCCACTCTCTCCTTCTGGGTTGTCCCCAAAACTTGACTTTGGTTGTCATGCTTCATGTATCAATCTCACCCTGATAATTTGTTTTGCATATGTTAATGTATATGTTTCAGTGCTATTTTCTCATCACATACCACTGTCACCTTCTTCCACTGAGCCCAGAAGTCTGTTCTTTATATCTGTGTCTTATCTGCTGCCCTGCATGTAGGCTCATCAGTACCATGTTTCTAAAGTTCATATATATGTGTTAATCTTCAGTAGTTTTCTTTTGCTTTCTCTTTCTGACTTAGTATTAGAATCTCAAACAGAGAAGGAAATTGCAACCCACTCCAGTACTCTGCCTGGAAAACCTCATGGATGGAGGAGCCTGGTAGGCTGCTGTCCATGGGGTCACAATGAGTCAGACACGACTGAGAGACTTCACTTTCACTTTTCACTTTCATGCATTGGAGAAGGAGATGGCAACCCACTTCAGTGTTCTTGTCTGGAGAATCCCAGGGACGGTGGCACCTGGATGGATACTGTCTATAGGATCCCACAGAAAGGGACATGACTGAAGAGAATTAGCAGCAGCAGCAGAATCTCAAAGAGCATCCTACCTCATTGGAACTGACTCAATTGTGATCCTTTTTATAGCTGAGTAAAATACCATTACATATATATGTATAATACCACAATGTCCTTATGCATTCATCTACCAATAGGCATCTAGGTTAACTCCATGTCACAGCCATTGTACACAGTATTACAGTGAATATTGGCATTTGTACTTTTCAGTTTATGCTTAAAGGATATTTAAAAGATCATAGACTTTTCCAGGAACTGACTTGAAAAATTAAAACAGTCTTTAGTGTTGTTCAGGCAGGATGGGCTTTTGTGTGTGTATGTGTCAATTTTCAAAGGAACACCCGATTTTGAGAAAGTTATGAAGGAGCATCATCCTTTACATAAAATAGACAAGTTAAGAATCTGTTTCATATGAAGAATAATGATCAGCATATTTCTTATGCACATGAAATTAACAAAGAGTGATCTTCAGGTGAGAAGTACAGAGGGGAGACACCCATAAGCCTGACATAATATGGAAAGATAAACAGCAAAAACTCTATGTGTCTGTACATTGTTTGGGCAAGAACTCAGGATAAACATTTCAGCTCCCTCTATGCTTCTCAAATTACTCAGTGTCAATTACAGTCCATGTAGTGTAATAGAGGGGGTTAGATCCTCCTTTGTGATTGTGTGAGAGGACACAGTTCCTTTTGTGGGGTAGGTGTTGGGGAGGAATTAGAAATAAAACAAGTGTTTGTTATTTGTTGACCTACCAATTTTGCAAGGGAAATACAGTTGTTCACGCAAAGGGCATGTTGAAGAAGGGCCATGAATTGAAATAATGGATCTCAGTTTTGTTGGATGGTGGTACTCCAAGTGTCTTCTCTGGTGTATATCGATATCGTCAGACAGTTTAACAGTGTAGAGCAACAAAAATTTATCAACATTCAATTAAGTATGAATCACATAGCCTTGTTTTGTATAAGAGTTCAAGGCTTTTTGCTGAGACAATCAATTCCCCAGAGCTACAGTTCTCGGACTCATCCCAAAAAGCCTTGGTACAAGGTATACGGAGGGACTATGGCCTAGAGAGAGACAGATGGGTGGAAATCCTTAAGTACATTAGTTTCTGGCAAAATGAAGAGGTGTAAAGATGAATTGCCGGAGAATAGGTAGGCAAACAGAAAGATAGTTCATCATATTTGTGCTCATGTGAGCCTCCTTCATATTTCCATGAACTCAGTTGAGGTAAAAGATGTGTCATAGCAGAAGTGAGTAGAAGGGGGTTGTAAAACAGACAAGGGTCACCCTACTCAGACAGGTTCTCTGTGACTCATGATGGCTCAAAGGCTATTAGCCCTTTTTCCCAAGAACCTCTAGTAGGTCAAGGTCCCGAAATATCAGTATTCTTCTCCTGAGCCCTCTGTTGATGGTGATTCTTCCTTGCTGAATAGCTCAGCACAGACTTTTTTCAATCACAAAGGCACTGGTGTTTCTTCTGGGGTCTGTCAGTACTCTGTCATCCAGTGACCAGTGGGAACACCTGGAGCATATGGGGCTCACCCAGGAACTGCTGAGCACTTAGGGTGGCCCTTGCCAAGTGAATGACTGTTTCCCAGAAACACGTCCACCTCCCTCTGGACCTGGCAAAGTATAGACTGCCACAAGTGGAGTATGTGGAGTTCATTTGTCCCACTGTATTCTCTTTCTGTAGATACAATGACTCCAACATGTGCATTGCCTGAGGGTCATGATTCTGTCCTCCATGGAGTTCTCACTCCATGTCTTTTGGGAGAAGTCAGCAGGATCTCTTTTCAGGATGAAGAGATAAATATCGAAAATCAAAGGTGTATGGTTGTCCTCTCCAAGGTGCATTGAATTAGATCTCCTGCTTATTGCCAGCTTTTGCATTTGAGTGTGTTCACCCTAGCTTTTCCAAGTCTACGAAGAGTGTCTAAAACTCTAGAAGCCAAGGTGTGGTTTTCCCTGGGTGCTGTCCAATCAGTTCAGAAATGCTTTTAAAGGACATGGAAGCAACCTAGGATGCCCATCAGCAGACGAATGGATAAGGGAACTGTGGTACATATACACCATGGAATATTACTCAGCCCTTCAAAAGAATTCATTTGAATCAGTTCTAATGAGATGAATGAAACTGGAGCCCATTATACAGAGTGAAATAAGCCAGAAAGATAAAGACCAATACAGTATACTAACACATATATATGGAATTTAGAAAAATGGTAACATTAACCCTATATGCAAAACAGAAAAAGAGATACAGATGTACAGAACAGAATTTTGGACTCTGTGGGAGAAGGCGAAAGTGGGATGTTTCGAGAGAACAGCATTGAAACAAGTATATTATCTAGAGTGAAACAGATCACCAGCCCAGGCTGGATGCATGAGACAGGTGCTCGGGCCTGGTTCACTGGGAAGACCCAGAGGAATCGGGTGGAGAGGGAGGTGGGAGGGGGGGTCGGGATGGGGAATACATGTAAATTCATGGCTGATTCATATCGGTGTATGACAAAACCCACTACAATATTGTAAAGTAATTAGCCTCCAACTAATAAAAATAAATGGGAAAAAAATGTCTTCTCAGTTTCTTAATGTAAAGGTCAAACTCACTTATTAAGAAAATAGTAATAATAAATGTAAATGGGTACTTGCATATATCAGTGTATATGGGTTTCTCAGAAGACATATCTCCCCCCCCCCTCCCCGGAAGAAAAATTAATTTAAAGTAGGTAGCAACAGAATCATCAATTATCCTCTGTGTTTAGTGGATCCCTGTTATGTACCTGTGTATTGTATATATTCTATTGTTTATTTTTTTTATGCATTTGATTCTATTCAATAGCTTCTTTCATAATTTCTTCTTATTTGTCACACAACATCTTCTACTCACCTGATATGGATGAATGCTAAACGATGTGCTCTTTTAAATCTCCTTGACTTATTCACTTTCAAAATATTGATTATTCATCCTCAATTATTTTAGCTTTCCAAAATCTTTAAACAGTTACATCCACATGTTGCATTACAGTCCCATGATGGCTGTAGGTACTTGAAATTCTGACTTGATTAAAGCATCCAGTTCGAAGGTATCCGAATCATATCAGCTATTCAACTTGGTAAAGAAGCCATTTCAGCCCACCCATAAAGTACGTGACTGACCTAAATAAGGAACATTTTAAATGATTGTTCTCTTTTCTCCTCTCACTTTTAATTCCTGCTTCTAGTTTTATTTTTAATTCAGTAACAGAATGGGAACCATCATAACCTATGGTACACCACCTCAGGACACAGAAAAGTCAGAACCCCTGGTCCATGTTATTTATTTCCTGTATACTTTGCATGTGGTCCTACATGTGCTGTTGTGCTCTACAGGACCTGAGATGAATAAAGCTTGACATTCCAGAGTTCCAGGTTGTTTGTTATCAAAGTATGTCCTGAAATCATAGTAAGAACTTCAAGGGTCGGCTCTCTTTCTCTGGTTGGGAAAATGTCCATGGAAACTTAGGGCAGGGAGTATAGGCCCATGTAAATGCCTCAGAATTTGAGCCAATGGTACCACTGTGGATGGGCTAAGACTGATCCAAAACAAATGCCAGTTAGGAAGACTGCATAATTGCACTTGCAATTAATCCAGAGGGATATCCTTAAATACAACTGGCTTAGCTAACCCAGGTGGGTAACGCTGTCTAGGAAGTGAGCACTGCTGATGGAGGACTGGTGTTACGGTGGCACTAGGGTAATCAGTATTTTTTATTTTTATTTTTTCCCAGAGTAGCATGGTCAAGACCATATTGTCTAATGAGATGACTGGAAAGCTAACTAAAAAGGCCTACATTGTCTCTAATTGCCTCTGTGTGTGTGTGTGTGATGTTCCTCCACACTTTCAGGCCAAGATTTGTGGAGAGTGGGTTGAGTCCCAAGGCTATCCTCAATGCCTAAAGAAAAGCTATAGTCTAAAAATATAAGGAAAATATATTCTCACTGTAAGGAAACCAGAGACTTCTCCTGGTAACCACCAAATCCATGTGTAGTGCCAAGACTATTCTATTTGATTCTCTATTTTATCCAGAGATTTAATATAAGGAAAATATATTCTCACTGTAAGGAAATCAGAGACTTCTCCTGGTAACCACCGAATCAATGTGTAGTGCCAAGACTATTCTATTTGATCCTCTTTTTCATCCCGAGATTAAGTTGCTAACCTGCCCACACCTGGGACTGGTCACCATGCAGTTCCCACAATGTCTAATGTTTGAGATGCCTGCCAGAAAAAGCTCAGTACAAAAATGCCTTGTTGATATTCATTCCATCATTCCTGACTTTTAAGACCCAGTGAACTGCAGAACTTCAGGCTTCCCTTTCCATTACCTACTCTCGGAGCCTACTCAAACTCATATCCATTGCATCAATAATACCATCCAGCCATCGCATCATCATCTACTATCATGGTAGCTTTAGGTGAGGCCTAATATGGAATTTTGGACAAACTCCAGGAGATCATGAAGGACATGGAAGTGTAGCATGCACGGGGTTTCAAAGAGTCATGACAAGGACATGACTTAGTGACTGGACCACAACAACCACCTGATGTTATAAGCCTTTCCAAATTTCAGCAGGATGTGTTTTTCCTGTGCTCAGACCCTTGTAGAAGAACCTATAGGCATGATGCCAGTACCTCTACTTCCCCCTCTTCTTTCAATTTGTGGAGACATTTGGGGTCAATAGATTTGGAATGACAAGTACCAGTGTCAACAGCATGTAGGAGCACCATCATTATAAGCAATGAATACTTACCTTAGATTTGCAGTGTTCTACCTGGCCTCAGGCATCTCTTCTGCTTAAGGAGCACACTCCAGGCTCAACTCAGTTGGCTAAACTTTTAGCTCTTTACATAATCTTTAATGATGTCAAAGAAAGGAGTGTTCCAATGATATGTCCATTGACAGATTCCTAGGCTGGAGCTTATGTCCCCCCTTGTAGAGTGATTTAATCTGTCTCCTGCACCCTTCTGTGGGCCTTCCAGATCTTCTGCTATAATCAATGGCATTTACACTAGGTTCCTCTTCAAGACATGAAATATCTTCCCTTATTATTTATTTATTTATTTATTTTTCTTGCTTTCTTGGGAACAGTAGATGTCAATGACTCTTGTCAGTGAAAGTGCTTTAACTCTCAGAAACTCAGTAGGAGACTCTTCAACAAAATATCCTTTGGTTCTTTAAACACAAAGCACCCTGCTTATTGAATGTCATAATGATGTTCATAAAGAGACACTATTAAAGTGGTTCCATGTGTGGAGTCCTCAAAATGAGTAGGAGACTAGCTCGATGCCCTCACCTGGCTGAAATGTCACACACTGAGTCTTCACCCTCACATAGAAATTATTATCCTCTGTCCAAATTCCATATTGGATCTCTTTGTCAGTTCTCAAGTTTTTACCCTCGAAGATGATATTCTTTCTAATTTCTCCTATGACCTTTCTCGCAAGTCTGCTATAATTTTAGAATCAATTCACTATCTGCTTCCACCTGTTGACCTGATCTAAGAAGGATGTTCCAATATGATTCCATCAGTATCCATTTGGCCAGGTAATCTAGAGAATACATGACCAATAGCCCATCATGTTAGTGTAAGATCATTCTCTGGAAACCTTGAAAAGTACTGATGCACTGAAGAACACACCTTTTTCTATCCCTGAATATAATAGTTAGTACTGCAGGCTAGTGCAACCTATTTCTTGGAAAAGTAGAGGCTGGTGGAGTAGGAGAATGCCCAATCTGTGCATTAAAATTATGTCTGCATGTGGAGCAACTCACTGAACACTAACAGGAAGCTGGAAGAAAGACCCTGTATAACCAATGGTGTAATAAATATGTGCCCAAAGTCTGTTAAGAAGGAAGAAGCAATCAGGTTGGGACCTGAGCCCCAAGAAAAGGACACAGAGAAGGAGAAGAATACCAAGCGTTCAGAGGTCCTTCAGTGTGAGCAGATTCAGACTGTATAATGCGGCCCTATCCTTTGGATCACACACCAGGAAGATGAGTCCACTCAGCTGAAATGAAAGCCAGTGTAATGAACTGGAAGGCTGTATGAGACACAAACTTCACTAGTGAAAAGCATGTATAACTTTGGTTAGTTCTGAAACAAGGCAATGAAGTCAGGCTGAATCTGCTCTAAATTCTGACCATATGGAAATCTGGATGCAATGATTCCTACAGAAACTATGATTGTTGTGTATTTCATGTATGAAAATGTAGACACAGATTTTCTTGCTTGACTATGGCATTCTCTCCATTTTACATTTGAAAAGCTGGGCAAATGATTTTCCCACATGTAATATGGAATTCTCAATATTTAACATTTGAAACTCTGGGCCTAGATTTTCCTCCAAGAAATATTGAACTTGCTACATTTCACAGTGAAAATCTGTGTTCATATATTACAATAGGAATTACTATTGTCTGATATGAAATATGGAATAATTTTCATTTCCATAAGATAATCTGAAGATTAATATTCATCCAGTAAGTGTGAAATCTTGATATATCACTTATGAAAATTTGGTTGTTGGTTTAATTACGTGAACTATAAATTTTGTATGTGCCATATTTTGAATTCTGGGCCAACATATTCTGAAATAAACATGGAATTCTACATTTCACACATAAATATATGGTCTTAAGTTTTCCTTTATAAATTATGGAATTCACATATCAAATATAAAATCCCTGGCATAGATTTTCCTACAGAATTTTGTATTTCTCTGTAATTCACAAATGAAAATCCCAGTTCTGATACTACTATGGAAATATGGAACTCTCTAGATTTCAAATACAAATATCTGGACCTTGGTGTCCTGAAGTGAATTATGGAATTGTCTGTACCTTAAAAGGAAAGTCACATTTTCCTTCTGCAACATGGTATTTCCTTTATTTCTTGCATGAAACTGGATACATATTTTCCTGAATATTCTACAAGAATTTCAATATTCATACATAAGACCCTGAAGAAAAACATTTTGAAATGAAGTATGGAATAGTGGGTTTTTGTTGTTGTTGTTTTCATATTGGAAATCAGGAGATAGATTTTCTTATAGGAAATATTAACCCTCGATATTTTAATATGAGTTTGGGTGCAATAGAAAATTTTCTTTGTTTCATGTATTGAAATCTGATGCCAGATATTCCTGCATGAAAGATGAATTTATCAGTTTTATGTAGAAAATATAAGTGCAGGTTTTAGGTCATGAAATATGTAATACTCTGTAATTCACATATGAAAATATGGCCACAGGTTTTTCTGCATGAAACATGAAATTTTATATATCACTTTTGAACATCCGGATGCAGGTATTCTAGCATGAGATATAAATATTTCTATATTTCACGTTTCAAAATATGGGTATATATATCCTAAAAGGAATGTGGAGTTTTTCATAATTCTCACTTGAAAATCTGTGTCGATTTTCCCTCATCAAATATGGAACCCTCTCTATGTAATGTTCGAGAAAACTTCTATCAATTGTCCTACAAGAATGAATGGAATTTTCTGTTTCATTCATGAAAATATGTTCCGATGTGTTATGGAATTCCTTCTATTTCACTCATGAAAATCTGAATGAATGTTTTTCAACATGAAATATAGAATCCTGCATCTTTCATATTTGAGGATAGATTTTCTTCAATGAAATATAAAATCTCAATATTTCACATATGAAAACTTGTAGACAGATTTTCACACATAAGGACTTTCTGCGAAGCTCAGTTGATAAAGCATCTGCATGCAATTCTGGAGATCTGAGCTAAATTCTAGGTTAGGGAAGTTCCCCTGGAGAAGCAAATGCAACCGACTCCAATATTCTTGCCTAGAAAATCTCATGGAGAGAGGAGACTGCCAGGCTAGTGTTCATGGGATCATGAGAATCACACATGAGTTAGAACTCACTCTCTTTCTTTCTTTTTCATGAAAGGAATAAAAATTTTCAGTGACTCAGAAATTGTAATCTGGATAGAAGCAAAAATAAAAACAAAACTGGAACCTAATTCAACTTAAAAGCATTTTCTGTAACTTTTTTTAATGAAGTGTAACTGCTTTACAGAATTTTATTCTTTTATGTTAATCTTCAACATGAATCAGTCTTAGATATGCATATATTGCCCCCCTTTTGAACCTCCCTCCCATTTCCTGCCCCATGACATCCCACCCCACTAGATTGACACAGAGCCCCTGGTTGAGTTTTCTGAGTCATATAAGCAAATCCCCACTGTGTGTCTGTTTTACATATGATATTATAAACATATCAAGGGTATCCTCTCATATCACCCCACTCTTGCCTTCTGCCACATAGTCCCAAATTATTTTCTTTACATATGTGTCAGTTTCACTGTCTGGATTACAGGGTCCTTGTTACCTCTTTCTAAGTTTCATATATAAGTTTTTATATATTCTACTGGTGTTTCTCTTTCTGGCTTACTTCCCTCTACATAATATGCTCCAATTTCATCCACCTCATTGAACAGACTCAAATGTGTTCTTTGTTGTTTGTTTGTTTAAATAGCTGAATATTCCATTGCGATTATGTATAACAGCATCGTTCTCCATTCATCTTCTGATGGACATATAAGTTGCTTCCCAGTCCAAGCTATTATAAATAGTGTTGCAATGAACATTGGAGTACATATGTCTGTTTAAGTTCTCATTTTCTCGGTGTGCATGCCCAGCAGTAGGATTGCTGGGTCGTATGGCATTTCTATTTACAGCTTCTTAAGGAATCTCCACATGGTTCTTCAACGTGGCTGTGCTAGATTGCCTTCCAATCAGCAGTGTAAGAAGGTTCCTTTTCTCCACACCTTCTGCTGTATTGATGGTTTGTAGAAATTTTGATGGTAGTCACTCTGACCGCTATGAGATGATACTTCATTTTAGTACTGATTTGCATATCTGTGATAATGAGTGATGTTGAGCAGCTTTTCATGCGTTCGTTGGACATCTGTAGATCTCCTTTGGAAAAATCTCTGTTTAGTCCTTTGGCCCACTTTTTGATTGGATCACTTATTTTTCTGGTATTGAACTTCATGGGTTGTTTGCATATTTTGGAGATTAATTCATTGTCAGTTACTTTGTTTACTAGTATTTTCTCCCAATCTGAAAACTGCCTTTTCACATTGCTGATAGTTTCCTTCGTTGTGCAACAGCTTTTAAGTTTAATGAGGTCCCATGTTTGTTTTTGTTTTTCTTTCCATTACTTGGGGAGATGGGTCATAGAGAAGTTTTCTTTCATTTTTTTCGAGTACTTTATGCCTCTTTTGTCCTCTGAGAGTTTTATAGTTTCTAAACTTACATTTAGATCTCTAATCCTTTTGAAGTTTATTGTTGTATAGGGTGGTAGAAAGTGTTCTAGCATCTTTCTTTCACAGTGGTTGACCATTCTTCCCAGCACCAATTTGTAAAGTGGTTGCCTGTCCCCCATTATATATTTCTGCCTCCTTTGTCAAAGATAAAGGGTCCATAGGAGTGTGGATTTATCTCTGTGTCTTCCAGTTTGTTCCATTGATCTGTATTTCTGTCTCTTTGCCAGTATCATACTTTTTGCATACATATGCTCATTTTCACTATATTGATATTTCTGATCAAATAACCTGACATTTTTTTTTCTGTCTCCTTGTATCATCTTTGATTTCTTTCAGCAGTCTTTTAGATTTCTATATATACATATAGGTATTTTGTTTCTTTAGGCAAATTTATTCCTATGTACTTTATTCTTTTATAGCAATGGTGAAAACAATTGCATCCCCACCCCCTTTTATTTTTTTTTTTTCTTTTTTATCATTGCTAGTGTATAGCGACACAAGGCATTTTGTGTACTAATTTTATATCCTGCAGCTTTACTATTGATTCATTCTAGTAACATTCTGCTGGTTTTGTCTTTAGGATTTTCTATGTAGAAGTCATGTCATCTGCAAACAGTGAGAGTTTTCCACCTCCTTTTTCAATTTAGATAATATTTATGTATTTTTCTTCTGATTATTGTGTCTAGGAATTCCAAAGCTATAATGCTGAATAGTAGTGGTGACATTGGACACCCTTGTCTGGATCCTGAATTTAGAGAAAACATTTTCAATTTTTCACCATTGAGGATAATATTTGCTGTGGGTTTGTCAATATGTAGATTTATTCTATTCAGATATATTTCATCTAGGCCTGCTTTCTGAAGGTTTTTTTTTTTTTTTAATTTTATTATAAATGGGTATTGAATTTGTAAAAGTCTTTCACTAAATCTATTGAGAAATCCATATGTTTATCTTTCAATTTAGTATGATGTATCACATTGATTTGTTTGCAAATATTGACGAATCCTTGGATACCTGGGATAAAGCCCACTTGATCATGATGTGAGACCCTTTCAATATGTTGATAAATCTGTTTGGTAGAATTTGTTTGAGGGTTTTTGCATCTATGTTCATCAATGACTTTGCCTATGGTTTTCTTTTCCTGTAACATTATTGTCTGGTTTTGGTATTAGACAGATTCTGGCCTTCAGAATGAATTTCGTCATTTAAGTTCCTCTGTAATTTTCTGAAAGCATTTGAGTAGGATATGCTTTTGCTCCCCTCTAAGTTTGAGGTATAATTCACCTGTGAAGCCATCTGGTCCTGGACTTTCATTTTTTCAGATGATTTTTGTGCATTTTTTATGTCTATGTCTCTGAAGCATTTCCCTTGGACTGCAAGGAGATCCAAATATTCCATCCAAAAAGAGATCAATCTTGGATGTTCATTGGAGGGACTGATGTTGAAGCTGAAAGTCCAATATTTTGCCCACCTGATGTGAAGAGGTGACTTATTGGAAAATACCCTAATGCTGGTAAAGACTAAGGGTAGGGACAGAAGTTGGTGATAGAGGATGAGATGGTTGGACGACATCACTGACTCGATGGACATGGGTTTGGGTGAACTCCGGGAGTTGATAATGGACAGGGAGGCCTGTCATGCTGTGGTTCATGTGGTTGCAAAGAGTCACACACAACTGAACGATAGAAGTGAACTGAACTGAAGCATTTGTTAGTATTTTCTATTTCTTTCTGGTTCAGATTTTTTTTTTTTTTCCTGGTTCAGATTTTGAAGGTGACGCTTTTGTAAAATGCATCTATTCCTTCTACCTTTTACATTTTATTGACATATAAATTCTCGTAGCTGCTCCTTATAAACTTTTGTATTTCTATGTTGTCTGTTGTGTTTTCTTCATTTCTAATTTTATTGATTTAATTTTTCCCCCATTCCTTCTTGATAAGTCTGGCTAATGATTGATCTATTTTGTTTATCTTCAGAGAGAACGAGCTTTTAGTGGCATTGAAATTTACTATATGCTCCTTCATTTCTTTTGTACTTATTTCTGCTCTGATTTTTATACTTTCTTCTTGTCCACTAATTTTGGGAATTTTTTTTTTTTTAAGTTTTTTTTTTTTTTTTTTTTATTGGAGTATAACTGCTTTACAATGTTAAGTTCGGCTGTACAACATATATCAGACATGTCTACATATATCCCAAGCCTCTGAAGCTTCCCCCTCCCCCATCCCATCCTTTTCTTTTTTATGTTGTTGTTTTTTTTTTTCTAACTATATTTTAGATGTAAAGGTAGGTTTTTTATTTGATGCTTCCCTTGTCCCTAGATGTAGCTTTGTATTCCTATGACTCTCGCTCTTAGCATGGTTTTACTGAATCCCATAGATTTTGGGTTATAGTGCTTTCATTATCCTTTATTCATATGTATATTTTTACTTCCTGTATGATTTCTTCTGTGATCTCTTGGTTATTCAGATACGTGTTGTTTACTTTCAACCTTTGTGTTTTGCAATATTTTTAGTTGATATGTAATCTTACCACATTGTGATTAAAAAAAAAAAAAAAAGATGATTTGAAATGTTTTAAATTTATTTATTTAAATTTACCAGGGCTTGAATTATGGTTCAGGATGTGATCTATCTTGGGGAATGTTACAGAATATGAGGAAAATCTGAAATCCACTCTTTTATGGGTAAAATGCCCTCTGGGTATCAGTTGGTTTGAATGGCCTGTTGTAACATTTATTAGCATGTCAATATGAAAGGCAAATGCAAAGAGGTAGGAAAAGGGAAATTAACAGTAGTACAATAATTGTGGGGTATTTTAACACCCTATTCATATGTATGGATAGATAAAGCAAAGAGAAAATCCAAAAGGAAACACAAGCTTTATGTGTGCCTTTGTATGTTCTGCCTTTACATTTATTGTAGATCCTCTAGTATGGCAGGAAGAGTTACAATGAAGTCAGCCATATTTAGAGGCAGGAACTTGTTCAGCTCAATTGCTAGAGTTGGAAAAATGAGAGGAATGTCTGAACACAAAAATGAGAATTGTAAGTTAGTGCTAACTTCCTTCTGTATAGTTCAGTTCAGTTCAGTCTCTCAGTCGTGTTAGACTCTTTGCAAACCCATGAACCACAGCACACCAGGCATCCCTGTCCATCACCAACTCCCATATCCCACCCAAATCTATGTCCCTATATATATCTATATATCTATATATCTGTGTATATATATATATACTATATATTATAGCTATATAATATATATATATATATATATATATATATATATATATTATATATATGTAATATTTGGTTGGTATATTAAATTCTGAATATTTTAAGTCAACACTGTATTAAGATTTTCTGACATAGATATGTAATTTTCTGGGAACATATTTTCCTAATGAAATACAAAATGTCTCCATGTCTTATAGAAATCTGGAAATGGATTTTCAGATGAAATAGGAAAGTTTTCATGTATCATATATAGAAAACATGGTCCAGCTATTACTGCAAAAATATGGAAAATTTTCTTATATTTCATATATGAAAATTCCCATATGAAATATGTAATTCTCTATATTTCATATTTGAAATCTGGCCACACATTATCACATGAAATATAACATATTCTCTATATCACAATCAAAAATCTCTGCTGAAATTTTCCTACATGAAGGATTGAAATTTATGTTCATCACATAGGAAAATCCGTCCCCACATGAAACCTGGTTTTCTGTATATTTCAGACACAAAAATCTGTGCAGTGATATTATTATATAAAGTATGGAATTTTGCATACTTCACATCTGAAAAATCATAGTGACAATTTTACTCAAATACATCTCAACTCTGTATATGTTACATATGAAAATCCCGATGCTGATTTTAGTACACAATACATTGATTTTTTTTGGAATTTCACTTTACAAGAACCTGGATGCTATTATTCTTACCCAAAATGTGGAATTATCTATATGTCATATATGGAAATCTGGGTTGTGATTTTCTTAGATGAAATATGGAATTCTTTACATTTCACATATGAAAACCTTGGCATTTATTTTCTTAAGATACAGAGAGGTGTTATGGAATTGAATCATCTCTACTTTACAAATGAAAATCTGGCCACCACTCTTTCTTCAAGAATTCTTTGTGCTTCTCAAACATATATCAAGGGAATAAATTTCCACCATGAAATATGGAATTCTCTGAATTTCCTGTATCAAAATCTTGGTCCTAATCCTCCTTCATGGAAGTAGTTGCTGCTACTGCTGCTAAGTCACTTCAGTTGTGTCTGACTCTCTGCAACTCAATAAAGGGCAGCCCACTAGGCTTCACCATCCCTGGGATTCTCCATGCAAGAGCACTGGATTGGGTTGCCATTTCCTTCTCCAACGCATGAAAGTGAAAGGTAAAAATGAAGTCACTCAGTCGTGTCCGACTCTTCACGACCCCACAGACTGCAGCCAACCAGGCTCCTCCATCTATGGGATTTTCCAAGCAAGAATACAGGAGTGAGCTGTCATTGCCTTCTCCACATGGAGGTAGAGATTCTCCGTATTTCACATTTGAAGATCAGAATGGAGATTTTCCTGAAAGAAATGTGGAAATCTCTTATATTTCATAAGAACCACTGGTTCTTCAGTTACTGAAACACCTGCCTCCCTACCTGCACTTTGACATTGCTGCCCATGAAAATATCTTCCATGCAGGGCATGCTTCGTGTTGAACAGAGATTGGCAGCTGATTCACTGCTGCCAGTGTGCCCAGAATTCCAAGTGGCATGCCCCTGAGGAAATGCCTTTAGACCCCAATCAAATGGAAAGCAGTAAAGACATTGGAAGTCCCATAACCCATTCTGGGCAGTTAGAATCCCTGTAGTTTTTCTCATTTGTTCAATGTAAAAGCAGGACGTTGTCCAGTCACCTAGGTGGAGCTGGAAGAGGCGGCTCCTTTCCTTCCTAGTTAGGGCCAGACCACTTTAGACACATTCCTATGCCATTTGGTGAATACAGAAACCAGGTCAGAGTTTGAGGGATCTGTTTCTAAACACACAATCACACACACACATAGAAGCAGACACTTGTCTATGGATAAGACATGCCACAGGGACTGCAGATCCTGATGTTTTAAGCAGTGAAAGGCACTACCCCCCACACACAGATGAGGCAGAGATGAGAAGCTGTAAGAAACTGACCCTCCCTTGGTGGATGCAGAGAGGGGACCTAATGGACCTCGGGGGACCCAGAGCCATGAGCATGCCTGATGATATGGCTGGGGCTGGGATGTCAATGGGATAGCCCAGGAAGTAGGAATGCCCACATCCTTTGAAGATGACTGTTAGAGTGCAATTGTTCTTGCCCTTGTACTGATTTCTTGACTAAAGCACATTATGAACCACCCCCAAATGTGTCTCATGATCAGTGACCAAGATAAAGACTTTCTTATGTACATGATTGATTTGCAGGTGAGTGAAGGAGGCTGACGACAATCAGACTGGGGAAATAGTCAAGGATGTTTGGGGTGCGGGGGTGTGGGGGCGCATATCATATTATCTGTGCGTGTGCAATGTGAGTGTTTGGAGAAGAGAAGCGGAAGGCATTGATGCTTGCCTGGCAGTGAAGCTGAGGACCCTAGAAGCTTGCCTTTTCCCTCCCCCTGGTCCTGACATGTGCAGGAACTACGCCACCCTCGGTCCAACTGCAAGCTGATATTTTCCTTTCCTGACAACTCTTACTTCTGGAATACAGTCATTGTGAAGGAGTTCTATCATGACATCACTGGGATGATGTGGCTGCCAGTCAATGGATGGGTGTGAAGGGATTGGATGCTTCTGCTGTGTGACCTTCCCTATCCCCTTTGCCTTGATCCAGGGTATAGAGCATATCTTTCTACTCCACTCTGCTGGTTCTGGGATTATGGATTGGGGGCTCCAACCCTCAGTCTGTACACCAGCAGCCTTAGTTCCTCAACTGGTTGTCAAACCACAACTGTCCAGGATCGACCAGGATTGCAGAGGTGTTGTCACTCTGGGCCTAACCCAGAATTGGAGATGGATGTTGGAGTTCTTGGTTACACATGGGTGGGATTGGGACCTCATCAGGCATGTTCTGACATTACTCATGTTGCCAGCAGATCATCTCCGAAGATCTGTGGGTCAAGTCCCTGCAGTACTACCCCTGGGAGGAAGGTCCTGCCATGAGAGGTACCTACAAGAACACAGGTTTTGAAGGGAACAGGAGGTGGGCCCTGAAGTCGCAGCTGTGTAGGGTCTGGGACACTCTCCTTTCCCAAATAGGGAAGCTAGGCTCATGCAGGATGGCTGCAGAGCCTGGATTCAGATCATGAAGCTGGATGGTAACAGGTTGAATTGGGGACCTTGGAGACTTCATGTGTCCAAATCTCACTCAAAGCAGCTGTGGTTACAGCATGAGAGTCCTAGGTGATACTGGTGCAGGCAGATTGATTTAATAAGCATCTTTGTCAGAATCAGGATTCCCTGGGTTCTGCCAACCTATGACCTCTTGCTGCTCACTGTGTTTGAGATTAACTTAGCCCTTGTCTTCCTCCCCTCCTCCTGGGAAAGCCTACCAGTAAGAAGGGATTCATCACCGGTGTGGCATTATTATTATTATTATTGTAAATTAATGTATTTTAATGGAGGCTAACTACTTTACAATAATTCTAGTGATTTTTGCCATGCATTCACATGAATCAGCCATGGGTGTATATGTGCCCCAATCCTGAAACCCCTTGCACATCCCTCCCAAACCCATCCCTCAAGTTTGTCCCAAGGCACCAGCCCTGAGCTCCCTGTCTCATGCATCGGACCTGGACTTCTGAACTGTTTCACATATGGTGATATACATGTTTCAGTTCTATCCTCTCAAATCATCCCATCCTTGCTTTCATCCACAGAATCCAAAAGTCTGTTTTTGTTGTTGTCATTGTTGTTGTTTTATTTTTTTATATCTGTGTCTCTTTTGCTGCCTTGCATATAGAGTCATTGTTAGCATCTTCCCAAATCCCATATATATGTGTTTTATACTGTATTGGTGTTTTTCTTCTGACTGACTCACTGTGTATAATAGGCTCCAGCATCATTCACCTCATTAACCCTGGTTTAATTGCATTGTTTTAAATTGCTGAGTAATATTCCATTGTATATATGTACCATAGCTTTCCTATCCATTCATCTGTCGATGGACAACTAGGTTGCTTCCATGACCTAGCTATTGTAAACAGTGCTGCGATGAACTTTTGGGTACACATGTCTCTTACAATTCTGGTTTCCTTGCTGCGTATGCCCAGCAGTGGGGTTGCTGGGTTGTATGGTGATTGCATTTCAGGTTTTTTTTAAGGAATACTCACACCAGACTCCATAGTAGCTGTGCTGGTTAGAATTCCCCCCAACAGTGTAAGAGGGTTTCCTTTTCTCTGCATTTATTGTTTGCAGACTTTTTGAGAGCAGCCATTCTGATTGGCATGAGATGGTACCTCATTGTGATTTGCATTTCTCTGATAATGAGTGATGTTGAGCATCTTTTCATGTGTTTGTTAGTCATCTGTATATCTTCATTGAGAAATATCTGTTTAGTTCTTTAGTCCATTTTTTGATTGGGCCATTTATTTTTCTAGAATTGAACGGAATGAGCTGCTTGTATATTTCTGAGATTAATTATTTGTCAATAGGTTCATTTAATATTATTTTCTCCCACTCTGAGTGCTATCTTTGCATGTTGCTTATAGTTTCTTTTGTTGTGCAAAAGCTTATAAGTTTAATTAGGTCCCATTTGTTTATTTTTGCTTTTATTTCCATTACTCTGTTGGGTGGGTCATAGATGATCCTGCTGTGATTTATGTCAGAGAGTGTTTTGCCTATGTTTTCCTCTAGGAATTTTGTAGTTTCTGGTCTTACATTTAGA